>NW_022900914.1:2994868-3013739 GCF_012274545.1 Fukomys damarensis | reverse complement strand
ATATATATATATGTATATGTATATAAAGAGAGAGAGTCAGACAGACAAGCTAAGAAGAAGAAGAACAAGAAGGCAAAGCAGGAGGAAGAGAAGAATGCACCACACCTTTGTGAAAGAATGAAAGGAAAATAAGAAAATGTACCCTACCCTATTACAAAAAAAATAAATACAGGTGAATTAGTCAGAAAGCAGGAAGGCAGCACAGCAACCAGTAGGCAGTTTCCCACAAGAGTTGGGGAAATGGAGTGTAAAGGACATGAGAAGGAGTAAAACTTTGTGACTTTGGAACACATATCATTATCCTACAGGTACAAGAATAAAATTAAATCAATAAGAATATAAATGGCAGAGACACCTAAAAAAATACACAAGCCTCCTTATATTTTAAATGAACACCAAAAGCACACTGAAAGGGAAAAAAGAAGAGAAAGAATCAACCTATGTTACTCATGTCAATGTCAGTCTGATAATTCACAAGGACATGTGCAGGGCATGGTGGCACACACCTATAATCCCAGGACTCGGGAGGCAGAGGCAGGAGGATTGTCATGAGTTCATGAGTTCAGCCTGGGCTATATAGTGAGTTCAAAGCCAGCCTGAATTACATAGCAAGACCTTGTCTCAAGAAAAAGACAAGAACACAGGAACCAGCCTAAAGGAACTCTCACTAGTAAAATGTAGGGTAGGCTGAGTAACCCAAATAACTACAACAACTCTAAACCACTAAAATACCAGATTCCATGCATCCACTGTAATAATATATAAATAAATAGAAAAGGAAAAAAGAGGTCTCTTGTTTACAGTGGAATGTCAGGGAACAACCTCTCCTGACAGCTGGAATATTAGTATTTTAAAATCATCATGGTAAATAAGCATCAGTGAGTGGTAACGTCCCGGAAAAATTTTGATAAAGAATGGGATATTTGCTGGATTTTGTGAAGGAGATGCTTATTAGTTTAAAGGGAAAAAAACAATAATCATATCATTGCAAAATTGGACAGCGCTTTAATCAAATGATCAGAATTAATACCACAAGGAGGGACAGATATATACACAGTGCACCTCCGGAACCAAAGCCAAGGGCTTCTCTAAAGATTTGTAAATGTGGCTTTTGGCTAAGGAAGAGGACTATAAATTGATACACGAAAAGCTCATGATATTTTCAAAGGAATTCATCAATTGAGACTGAAATAAGAGATGGCAGAAAACGAAAAGAGGCCTTTGTATTACCAAACTATGGGCAGAAAACAGGCATAGACAATGATTTGGATCTGAAGACGGGCCATTTCTTACCGAAAAGGAAAGGTGACTTTTACTAGCAGAGCCAAAAATCTAGAGTCAGCAAAGTCCTAGACATCGACCCCTAGTCAATAGGACGGACTTAAGCAAATAATTTGTAATATTTTCCCAGGAAAATAGCAGAATCGTTTCGGACACATTACTTGTAGTCTCCTGTTTCATATTGAATGTCAAGTATGTAGGGGACAGAAAATCTGTATCTTCTCTTCATAGGTCTCCAAACTAAAAGGGATAATGAGTTGTACTGAAAAATGGTACCACATCAAGGGGTTTCATCTACACCCCATCTGATCCAGAGGATAAGGTCCTGAATTTCAAGTCTAAAAAGGTAAGACTTGGCGGTCCTGGGCACATTTTGAATGTGGCTTGTTGAAAATTGCTGTGCATAAAGGGGACTGGTATAGAAGGTATTTCCCAAATAAGGACACAACAATACTGACATTGTACACACTCTCACTATCATGTGACTTTCTCCCATCGGTAGACAAGGGCTATAATAAAGTAGTCAGGTTCATAAAACAAAATTCAGTAAGCTCTAAAAATGTGTTAAGTATGATCCAAATAGGCCATGTGACATCTTCATAGTCAAAAGCACATTTTTTGTTTTCTTGAAGTTCAGATTTTCCTGGGCATCTTGTGCCTTGTCAGGTAAGCCCTGGAATTCTCTCCCCTTCGATTGGGATGGGCCTGTGTTTATGGCAGGAATAGCGCTTTGTGACCCCCAGGGCTGGGTCAGACAAAGTGATACAGCTGCCTGGTCCTCTCTCTTAGTCATTGCCATGGGGTACAGTTGCTGTGCTCCAGGCAAGTCCAAGCCAAACGCGCCTCTCCTCGTGTTAATGGGAAAAGAGGGGAGCTCCTGCCGCTCTAATTTGAGTAGAGAGTGGCCAGTATATTATGTCTTACTATATCTTGGCTTTTACTAGAACAAAACTCCCCTTCTGATCTGGATTAAAATGAGACAGCTAAGTTTCAGATGCCTGGATCTCTAATGTCTAATTATTTCATGTCCGTAGGACCCCTGTCACTCACACAGAAGAGGACCGACCTTCTCCACGAGACCCTGCCTCTTCTCAAACATGAAACCCTTTCACTTCTCCAACTGAGCACGCACCCATCGCTCTGAGACCCTGTGATATTTACGCAGTATTTTCCTACTTCTTTGACCAAAATCACAATCCGTTTCAGCTGGACCACCATTCTGACACTTGACTAAGTCATTTGATCACTTAACCTCCCCCAGCTTGTTTCTTCTTCGGTAGGCGTGATAGTTACTTCATTACCGTGCCTGCCTCGCAGATTGTTGTGACTATCAAGTGAGACAAATTGGGGGCAATGCCTTTAAAATTAAAAAGAAAAAGAAAACCACGAAATAGAAGAGATTATATTGCAGGGTCTGCTTTACACTGAAAAGACCCTGAAAAAAAAATGTTGTCCGTCCCCACTTTCACTGCCATCTGCAGCCGCTGCTCCCACTCCCGAGGTCCAAACCTTCAAGTCATCGATGGCAGGACGCGTTTTCATCTGCTCCTCAAAACAATCACCAAACTTTGGGGGAAATCTCCACCCTCTGTCCCCTCTCGTCTCGAAGTTCTCAAGGCTGCCTTTCGTTCCCCTCCCCAGGCTGCCATCTCCAAGTCCACCCGCTCTGTGCATTACCGTCGTATGAATCTTCCCAAACCATTCCTAATTCCAGAGTCACCAACATCATCTCAAGTTCTGGTCAAATAAATTTCAAAGGCCTCCACTTAACTTGCTTAACTTTCTCTTCCATTGGTCCTTAGAATTGTTGCCCAAGCAATAAATTCTTTTTTCACTTTTGATCATCCTACTACGCATAATCTGCAATACTTTCCACGTACTATTTTCCATCCTGCGTGGCTCTTGATTTTTATCCCTTTCTAATAAAAATACTAATGGGGTTTATAGAGCTCCACATGGGCATAATCATTGGAAGAAAGTGAAGTTTTGTCTGTTCCCATAACAAGGCTACTCCCATCAATATTTGCTTTTGTCCAGCCTCTCTAAACACATGAATCTGGACAAAGTACTTCGTTAGATTTATAAGCACTCCTTGTCCTACAATACTAAGCCAAAAAAGGGTAAAAGCATTTTACTAAACAAAAATGCCCACCGGTTTTTAAGGAAAGGTACTTGCAGAAGTCAAATAAATTCTTTACTACTCACGAATGTTATAACCTCTTAATACCAAGAAAAAAATGTTGTACATATTTTGTAATACATATATATAGTGTTTTATATATATATATTTATATATATATATATCTGAAACACCTACCTATAACAAATATATATATGAAATTTATATATCTGAAATATCTTTAACTGTCTCCAAAATGCTGAAGTGAATTTGATAATGGATATAAAAATGATTAATATTCCAAAGCTCAAAACATATTAAATGTTTATGATTTTGTTTTTATAGTACAGAAATCAATTTATTCTCTACTAGACAAAATTTATTTAATTTCTATCGACAATAATCACACACATTAGGATCAGTTTTTTGCAAATTAACTTCCACTTCTACATAAAGTTGGTACGAACTTACTGCAAGGAGCACATCTGTTCACAATAAGAGAAAATCCAGTGCATCACAAAGAGGGCACACTTCAATCTCTTGGTCAATTTCCATGTCTTGCACCTTTTTTCTGATGATCCCCAGGAGTCAAGTCCCACAAAAAAACTATTATGGGGAAAATAAAGCAAGGATGATATCTACCTAGATGGGCCACAGCCACAGAAAGGGAAGGGGTGGGCATGAAGTCAATGCTGGGACTATACTGTCCCACTAAGTGCCATGGGTGGGTGTAGCCTGCCAGCTTATGACTGCTGGACTTTCAGCCGCCTTACTTCTAGGACATCTCTGTCACAGCAAACAACAACCCTGACTCCTCTTTCCAACTCACCCATCACTTCCAACCCCGTCAAACAACCCAGTCTGTATTACCATAGTCCACAGCAAGGTAGAGTTTTATCTGATTTCATTCAACCTAACTCTAGGTTCCTAGACCTTTTGCTATCATTCACTACCAGCGTCACAGATGAAGATGATGCCTTCTACTGCAGAGATTGTAAGGTAAGGGGTCATTCTGTACAGAAGAAAATAAAAAGCAACCAAAATCTCCAAAGGTCATTACTACTCCTGCTGAGAGGCACAAGTGCCAAGCTCTGCACTGCAGAGGACATTTCTCGTTAAGCATGTAAACTCAAGAACAAGGAGCATCGATCCTCAATGCAGACTATTCAGGAGGAGGTTAGATCGCCTGTAAACACTAACGAACCTCTTTAGGGTTCTTGGGTAGTGCCTACCTTGGTCACTTGCTCAGGAGGGACACAGTGGCCTTCTGGGCCATATTTCTTCCACTCACTGTGGTCCATCCCAGGTCTACTAAGCTCCTCCCAGCTAGAGGTATGTTTGCTGTTTTTCTGCTACCTGTCTTAGCCTAAGGAATTTCCCCCAACTTCGACTTTATCATATAGCTTTCCAAATTTATATTTTACCTTTTTATCTCTTCCCTCTTTAACTGAGTTTCAGTTTTCAAACATGAAGAAAAGGATGATTGCTCTCTTCCCATTTTCTGCTGTGTCTTTGCTACCATGTTGCAGAGGTGGGGAAAGCTCAATTCGCTGGGTGGAGAAGGGTGAAAAGCACACATCAGAACAAACGTGGCTTACCTAATATTTCAAAAGCACCCTATCACAAGCATCTCAGAAGCATGAAGCAGATTTGATTCACCAACGACACAGTCAAAATAAGGGGCAACTTAACATATTTTGTTTGCAATTACATTAAACACAAACGGTTCTTGAGGCTGGGGATTTAGCTCAGTGGTTCTGCTGCCTGCCTTGCAAGCACAAGGACCCAAGTTCAATCCCCAGTACCAAAAACAAAAACAAAAACAAGCAAACAAATGATTCTCTTTTAAGTCACTATTTATCCATTCATTCACTCACATGATGCTTCTAGGACATTTCTGTCACAGCAAACAACCACCCTGACTCCTCTTTCTACCTCACCCATGGCTTCTTAACCCCATCAAACAACCGAAGTATGTTTTCCCATAGTCCAACACAAGGTAGAGATTTTTAGCTGATTTTATTCAACCTAACTCTAGGGTCCTAGAAACTTTTATCTTTTGTTAACTGTTTTGAGTAAAGGAAATGTGATGCATAATATACCCCCCAAAAAAGCACTCTCAAAATCACCATACAAATGAACATAATATCCTGCCAACACAGGTCAGAAATAATAGTGAATGAGCTAGTTTCCAAGTTCAAATTTCACTTTGAACTGAGCAAATTATTGTGAAAAGAAAATATCAGAACTGAGTAGAGAGGCTTCTGATGAAATAAGTGCGAAGGGAACCAGACCTTCACATCTTTGCAGGTAGAGTCAGCGAGGGAAAGAAAGCGAGCATCTCCTTTAGAGAGGGATTTTCCCTTCAGAGCCTACGCACATGTGGGGCAAGACATCAAAGGAAGATTTATGTAACAACAAAAGGATTTTCTGTCGGAAAACTGGTTGGTGGGCAGAGTCAGGGGCTGAGAAGGACTTTTGTGATCTCGTTCCCAGGGGCTTGACAAACAGGTGAAGCTGTGATGAAAATTTCCATTCCCCCCACATGTATGATTTTTAGGGGGCCATTGCAAAACTGGTTTTGGAAAAAAAAGAAAAAAACCTGAAGATTTCTTTTCCATGAAATACATAAACATGTAGTTTTAAAATTTTTTGCTTCATTGACAATCGATTTGGCTCTGCAGTGATACAGGCAAGTATACGAGCTCCGTGGGCTTCATCTGCTCATCTGCAGAAGGAGAGGAATGGCCCAAATGGCCTCCGTGTGCCCCTCCAGAGCTACATCACTTGTGTTCTTGACTGAAGGGGAACGCAGCATTCCCTAATGGAGCACCTTGCACTAGACACAGGCCTTCTTGGTACAAGGCATCCCTGGCCCCCTGACTCACTCAGTCCTCTTGACTTCTGTTACGCTTCGGGTCTGGATGTCCCCCTGCAGCCTGGGTCAGAGGTGATTGAATCTGGAATGTGTGATGCTGGGGTTAATGGTATGATGACTAAACCAGTACATGTGAGTGATCGGCTTGGCACCGCCCTAATCCTGGTAGTCTGGTTGGGATAAAAGAGTCAGAAAGGTACAGTGAAGGTCCCTTGTGCCTTTTGTGCGTGCCATATTTTCTCCTCTGTGGTGCGTGTTTGCCACCCTTGTCCTGAAGCCACAGTCTCTGTTGCTGAAACTGCTACAAACCATAAGCCAAATAAACCCCTTCCCCCTCTAACTTTGTGTATTGGGTATGTTTTCTTAACATCAAGAGAAAACTATCACAACTTCTTTACAGTTCAGTCGTACTGAACTTACAATCTTACATCATCCTGACTTCAGGTCTCTACCTATCCTCAGGACCACTCTAACAAAATACCTAATAAAATCAACTTAAAGGAGAAAAGACGCCTTTTGGCTCATGATTTCAGAGGTTTCACTTGGCCCCACTGTTGTAGGCTTCAGGCAAGACCACAGGAGAGAGTGTGTGGTGGAGTAAATCTGCTCACCTCATGAGGGCCAAAAAGCAAAGAGAGAGGAGACCAGAGGAGAAGGATACAGGGACCAGGTACATCCTCCAGGGGCACCCCAACAAACTCAGCCACACTTCTAAGGGTCCATCCCACTGAAGAAGTTAGGTTAGCACGCCCATGATCAGATGAGCTGTCTAGCTAGATCCCACCTCTAAACAAAGCTGCAAACACATGAGCCTTTGGGTGACAATTTAAATCCAAACCCTAAAACTCTGGCTCTCCTAGACAGTATGTAGATTAATCTGAAAGTTAGGAAACACACACACACACACACACACACACACACACACACACACACACATTCTCGTGTGTGCATGTATCTATGATAAATTAACTTCAAGCTATGATTTATTATCTACTTGTGATAACCAGGGTCCCACTCAGTCAAAGTCTCCATCCATCTATTGGGGAGAAAACCCTCCAACACTTCTTACCTGGAAATATCCTATGGAAACCCAGGCTCCCCCAAATCAGGCTCAGAGACGGTAAGACCCAGTGGTTTCTGTTTTCAACTGAGGTCCACCTTCCAATTGCTTTGGTGTTATCCCAAGACTTTCCTTTCCTGAGATAGTAAACACCAGGAATGACCTTTTGGGAAGACCCTGACCTTTCCTCTCCAAGCCAAAAGTCACACACTGGCAGGACTCAGCATGGAGTAAAGCACAATAGTCCCAGGAAAAAAACACAGTGGAAAAGATATATTTTAAAAGACAAATATACCCTTTGGTAATTACTGCAATTCAGGTGAATTAGTTAAGATTAGAGTTGGTGCACAAAAGAGATACACTAAGGTTACAGTGAGCCACCAACTAACAAGAATTTCAGAAGTATATACAGTCCAAAGCCGGTATGGCAGCCTTGCAGTATCAGCCTCAGGATTTTTCTATTTCTACCTTCTATTTCTACCTTTTCTATTTTCTACCTTCTCTAATGTGTGATGCTTATTCTTAGGGGAGCTTCATGGTCCAAAATGGGTGCTGGAGCTCCAGCTAATAATCCATGATGAGGCAATGCAGAGAAAAAGTGACATAAAAACAAAAAAATATTCAGATTCGCCTGCCTGTCATTTTTGAGATTTTTTTGGAAGTCCCACTCAGCATGTATTTGTATATTATTGGCAAGAGCTTGATCCCTTGGCCAAGAAAGTTGGGAAATGGACAAAATGACACTCTGTGTTAAATTTAGGACTCTTATGAGAGAAAGAGGGGAGACTGGATGTTGGACTGGCAGTAAATTAACCATTTATGCTTCAGCAGTGTAAGATGGACACTAGGATAACAGAGTGTACCCGAAGCAGGCGGGAAGGCTGCAATGAAAGGACACATTCAGACTAAGATGAAAAGAGTCTAAAGTGCTGAAGAACAACCCAGCCACACAATGTGATGTGTGGACAGAGTCCAGATACTGATAGTAGGAAGCTGTCAGTAGTTTAGACTCCTGGAGGGCGAGATTAGTGGCGATCAGGAAGACCTCTGTGCTACACTGAGAAATGGAAGTTTCAATTTCTACAGAAGAGGGAATGGATAAGCAATTTTGTGTTTGTTTGTTCCACTATGTTGCCCAAGCTGGCCTCAAACTCTTGCAACCAAGAGATCTTCCTGCCTTAGCTTGTGAAGTGGCTGGGCCTGCAGGCACATGCTACTCTGCCTGGCTGATTTGAGAACAACTTTTAGCCTGGGAATGGCATCCTGCAATCCATCCACCGGCAAGTGGAGTGCGAGGAACTGTTATCCCAAATGCTTCCTCTCAGTAGGGTCCCTGACAGGTGCTAACATCATCTCTGATGACGGGAGGAAATAGGAAGAGTAAGGTGGGTAACTGATATTTTCCTGTGAAGGCAACGCACATGTTTGTGCACACATGAAACAAATCCAACATAGATACACCCTAAATCGGCAGAAGTCTTAGCAATGATCACTGGAGCTCAGATAAACGGGGTGTGGGGATTGATGTCAGTGTGATATTCAATACACAATCAATAGATGTTTATCAAAATAAAGTAAAACAAAATTTTTTTAGTAACAGATTTAATTCTGATCTATTCTTTTCTTCTTTTATGCATCATTCTCCACACACACACACACACACACAGTTAACGCGTGTGTCTCCCTTCACAGACTAGACAGCCAATCTTTAAATCAAGAACCATTTTGGTGATCAAAGAGAAACACAGTTCTAGGTAGATAGTATGTTAGTTATATATTTTAGTTTCATACAGTGAGGAGTATTCAACTAAGATTAGAGACAATATTCACCAAGATTTTCAAGAAAGCAAAGGCATCCAAATTCAGGGGCAGACTTGAGCCTTTTTTGCTTCCAGGATATTTTTCTCGAGGGCTAGCAGAAGTGCTAATGAGAGACAGGCCTCCCTTGCCATCCAGTGACAAGTGTAATAGGTCATCTGAAACCACAGAAAATGAGTCTATTTTAAAATGTCAGACACAGCACTAAAGAAAAACTCAGTTTTGTATTTTTTCCTCTTGATCATGGTCTAATAGAGATGATTCAGAAATGATTTCTTCTGAACTTGGTGATATTCATGATTGAAATAGTGTTGCTAATGATAACAATGTGTGGAAGTATTACATGGAAAGTACTAATAATGCAAATCATATGGCCCTTAGTTACAGTTCCTCTGTGAATTATTTTTTCCTGGGCGGGCACATTTTATTTCTCAGAGATTAGTCTACTGAAATCTACTCAGATTTGTACTACCATAGACAGGACTCAGGATTATTAAAACAAGTTTAGAAAATTAACCAAATTTTCACATATACCAGTTTTGCCATATAACATAACAATATAATGTAGGTGATATTAAACCAAATAACTATTTTAAACATTTTTGGCACCTGATATATTTTGTTTAGATGTAGCTATGAGATGTATGTTAAATGTAAAAGTATGAGTTCTTGACAAATCAAAGGCATAACTTTTAAGGCATGGTGCCGAAACTTGATGCTTACTTTGGAATCTGCAAGAACTATGTAACTTTCTAGTCATACCTTCAATAAAAGGTTAGAATAATTTCTTTTTCTTTTTTAAAAAACTTCTAAACAATTATCTTCATATCTTATCCTGTTTGTATATCTGATAATTATTGGCAACAGTCTTCATTTGTAACTGTGATAGGTCACCTCCACTGTGTTTTGTTTTGTTTTGTTTTGTTTGTACTGGGGATTGAACTTGGGACCTTGTGTTTGTGAGGCAGGTGGAGCACCACTGAACTAAATCCCCAGCCCTCCATTGGTTTTTAAGGAGCAATAAATAAGATACGATTTTAAAAATGGCAAACAAGAAGAGCAATGTCCTTTCATATAATTGTATTTCTAGAACCACAATCCAAAGTTGACAGATACAGAGCAAAAGAAACAGAGTTGGAGTAAAGAAACATTTTTGACCAAAGACTTAGCATCAAACACATCATAAATGTGCCATAAAAACAAAGCCACACCTACAAATTTTTATAACAATAATTGAAACAGCAAAAATTACATTTCAACTTCCATAAAGTACACTTACACATTATTTCTTCAAAAGATGTCACATATCATATTTTAAGCATACATAATATAGCTTCTATGTTATATGTAATATATAGAAAAACAGATATAGTGAATATATAACTATATATTCAATACAGGCTGTATGAGACAGTTATGCTAACTTCTGCTGCAGTCCCAAAACCTCATTAGCTTCCAACAGCAAAGCCTGGTTTCCTGCCCCATTACATGTGCTTCAGTGACTGGCTGCACTTCTACTCCACATCTTCATTATAGGACCCAGGAAAAAGGAACAACCCTGTCTGAAACAGAAAGAAAGAAAGGAATGATGCTGATCTGGGGACAGAAAGAAAGAAGGATGGCATCATCCCATGACAGCAGAAGCCCACAGTGGACTATCTGTTAATATTTCATTACCCAAACATTCTGTTTTAAATCTTGTCTTTGTGATGCTATCTAAATCTCTGTACCCATCAGAGATTCTGCAGTGAGCTTAAGTGACAGAATTAAGATACTCCAATAGTAAAGCAAGAAAACATGTTGCTGCCCAGATGCTCCAGATTAGAATCAGAAGGAGACAGGCAAACCCATTTTTGAGAAACTTAATATATGCTGGATATTAGAAGATATTAAAGAGCTATTGCAAATTTTGTGAGACTTGTAAGTGGCATTATTTTAAAGTCTTTATCTGTTAGAGATTCATACTAAAGAATTTAAAATAACATGGGGTCTGTAATTTGTTTTTAAATTTTCCAACAAACAAATAGGCCATGATCATCACTTGAATGCACTGATGTATAGTGCTGGACTATAGATGCAAGCAAAGTTTTTCAAAAACCCAGAAGCCTAAGTCAGCTTGGAATACTAGGGAGAGTAGTATTTGAGTGACTTTCAGGAAAGGGGGTAATGTTTCAGGCCGAGGGGCATGGAAAAGCACAGGGAAGTAGGTGTGAAGACCTCAGAACGATTCTGCAATAGAAGCAGCACATAATCCTAGGAAAATATTTGAGGTGAACATAAACTTTGTCTTGATTATACGGAGTTGAAACCAGTCAATCCTTCTTCACTGGTTATGGCTTTTCAGAAAATTTTATATCATTTGTTGAATCAACCCCCTCGTGCATAATAGAGCTTTCTCCCTTCTTCGTGTGAATGCTATTTTTCACAGCAGAGCTCCAGAATTCCCTTCACTTCAGTCTCTCCTTACCAATTTATATTCACTGAACTCCTCCCATCTCTTTAGAGTACACGATATGAGCTCATCGATAGTACCAGAACAGCTTTACATGGAACAATCCCACTTCCCTGGCTAGACAGAGTTATCCCAGACCAGGCTTGGGACAATGCTCGGGATGCTATAGGACTCATTATGCAGGGCATTCTTGAAACACAGACAGCAAGCCAGATGTGGGCTGCTGTTATGGCTTGTACTATATCTGGATCTCCCTCCAAAGCCTCGTGCACTCATAGGTGTGGCTTTTGGGAGGTGGCTGAACCACAGGTGTGCAATACTGGAATAAAGGGTTTTGATAGCTAAATCTGTTTAGCATAGATCTGAGTGTGGATAATGTGAAGACCCACCCTGGGCATGGGTAGAATCACCCAAAAGGTTTGTAGCTTGCTTAAGACAAAAGGGAGCTGGTGGCTTGCTGTTTGTTATCTTCATGCTTCCCTGCCATGGGTTGTCTCCCCTCTGCTGCCCTGCCTTGGAGCCAGTCAACTATAGACTGAAATCTCTACAAACTGTGCACTAAAATAAATCTTTTCTCCTTTAATTTCGGGTGTTGAGTATTTTGTCTCAGCAAGGAGAGAAGTAACTAAGATAGCTTCCAAAAAGATTACACATCCAAATTAGAGTTGATATCCCAGTTTCACCACCTGGAGGAAAAAATTTTTAAGAGAGAATAGAAAAGAAAGAAAACAGATGTTCTCTCTTCTTCCTGGAATGTGTTTTTAAAATGGATGAGTCCAGAACTAAAAGTTGTAATGCTATGAAGTACTGAAACTCAGCCTGGTGTTGTGATGTACACCTATATTTCCAGCTACTTGGGAGGGTAGGGCAAGAGGATCAGAAGCTAGAGGTCAGCCTGGATAACTTACCAAGACCCCGTATCAAGGGGAAATTTCAAGAGGCCTGGGATATAACTCAGTGGTAGTGCCTCACACAGGAGAGGGCCTAGGTTCAATCTCTACTGTGGGAGTGGCATAGGATATGTCATTTCTTTTGAACTTTGGTTCCTGTCTTCACTTTCAGTTAAGAAATCTGTAGATAAACATGAATGAAAACAGGATATAAGAATAGAATTGAACTTTTGCGCTAAGGACACAGGCAAACACAAGACTTTTACAAGCATCTAAGACCCAAAAAGCAAAAGAAAGCAAAAGCGTAATAGAGAAAGTGTAATGCTATTTTGGCAACAGCTAGTACTCTTAAGCTTGAAATCTACTTGGAAAATCATTCAATCATTTTCAGAACAGAAATAGTGTGCACTTTCAATTACTATGTTAGTTTTTTATGCTGCTATAACAAATCGTCACAAATTTAGTGGCTTAAAACAACACCAATCTTACCTGTCATGTAAAGGTACAAGATCCCAGTAATGAATGTAACTATACTGTCTACCTAGAATGTACCAATAAATTCAATAAAAAAAACACCAATCTTACTGCTATCTTACTGCTTTGGCTGCTAGAACTTCAAAATCAGTTTCAAAAGGCAAAAGTGAAGGGGTTGGCAGTCCTGTGGTGTTTTGGGAGATCTTGAGGAGAGTTCTTCTGTCTTTGTGTTTCGAACAGTTCACTGGTTATGTCCCTTGCCCCACCTTCGAGCCGCGGCCCAAGGTGTCTGACCCACTCTGACCGTGGCCGTGACCTCTCTTCCATCGCTCTTCTGTGCAGCGCTTCGGCCCCACTGTCTTCTGTAGTTTTGACCTTTCTTCCTCTTGTGTAGTTGCTCATGGTTACATTGGCCCCATCGGAATAATCCAAGATAATGGCCCCATCTCTAGATCCTTAGCACGTGTTGATCATATGGCAGTATCCTTACTGTCACATGATGTAGCATACAACAGGTTCCAGAAGTTAGGACAGGGACATCTTTGGGGAGCCATTATTTAATCAAGCACATCTGGATAGATGGATACTATAACAAGATATTTTGATCTATGAAAAATGCCGTTCGTATTTTACTGGAGAATATAAAGTCTCTATTAAAAATAAAAAGGAATGATTTGTAAAAGTCCTGTAGCAGCGTTATTAGCTCACAAAATCTTGTAGAATGGGGCAATTAGTTTCTGAGGAATCCAATAAAATGGGAACATATTGTACTCTAAGGAGGCATTCATCTGTAGCTACTCCCAATCTCTACTTTGTTTTTAATTTGTAGAAATAATTCAACTACATCTCCCATATTTTTCTTATCCACACTCTACCCTGCCTTGCCACTAAAAGCTTCTTAATAGTGTGGTTTCATTGAGGGGGACTAATGGATCATAGCATGCATTTAAAAAATTGGAGATATCTATGGTGAATTATCTTGAAAGCCTTAAAAATATTTAGTTTCTAGTATATATGTACAACATATATATATATGCATAAACACACAAATATAAATATATAGTGTAGTTTTGATGGCAATGACATCTAAAGGTTGATGTTTCCAAGATTTTCTTTTATTCATTTTTTTTGGTAAGCCAAATCCTTCAATGAAGGCTGTACAATGCATCAGCAGATGTTTAGAAAGAATCTTCCAGTCTCACACATCAAGTTTGCTGGCTTTCAGCCCATGCATCTGTCTGGGTTGCTGCATTATTTAATGTAAAGAGAACAATTTAGCTGTAATGTGGGAGTTACATACGGTTTTGTCAACTTTCAGCTATTTTTTTGTTTTATTTTGAGACAAGTCTACGTATGCAGTTCAGGCTCACCTTCAACTACGTAGCTCAGGCTTTCCTTGAACTTACAGCAATACTCCTGCATTAGCCTCCCATGTGCTGGGATTAAAGGGACACAACACCATGCCTGACAATTCTAAGACATCTGTTTTTCCATAGATTTTGAAAGATTAAAATAGTATAATTCTGTATATTAAAAAAGAAGACATACTGATTTTAAATTATTGCTTAACACAAAACATTATGTGAATCTGTTTTCTTGACCTAAAACATTTTTTAAAAGAATTCATGTGTATCTCAGGGAAGTTCAATTACAATTTTGTGGAGCCTACATTAAAGAAGCATACATTTATTTACTTATTTATTTATGGTTTTTTGAGACAGGGTCTCACTATATAGTTGAGACTGACCTGGAACTCATTATGTAGCCCAGGCTAGTCTCGAACTCACAGCAATCCTCCTGCCTCAGCCTCCTACGTGCTGGGATTACAGGCGTGCACCACCACTCCTGGCAAGAAGCATACACTTAGATGTATTTAGAATTAAATCTAGAATATACATTGAACATAAATCTTAGTTGTTACACATAAAAATTCTTAATTGTTTTCTTTTATCTCTATTTATTTACTTCAGTACCAAGAATTGAACTCAAGGCCTTGCACTTGCCAGGCAGGTGTAGCACCACTAAGCTAAATCCCAGGCCCTCTTTGATCTCTTCTTAATTCTTTCCCTCCCTTTTGTTCCTTTTTCATGTGATTATCACTCTGCATACCCTAATTTAAGAGATGTCAACAGTTTCTATAGTCCCCATAATGGAGTAATAGAAAAGAGGAAAACACCTTTTATTAATAAGTACAGGTCTTTCTAATGTTCTTGTAACACCACCAGAATTACTCTTTTTTTAATCATAGTCTCAGATATTATCTATTTCTCTGTCTCATTTACATTTCTATTATAAGACCTTCAGTTTTTTTGTAAAGTATCCCCAACTACTTCTTCGCCTCCACTAAAGGGACTCCAATAGCTGTGGCAGTTCCTGTTATCTTCAAGGGCCCCTACATAGTTGATCTTGGCCATATCACAAATGCAATCTATTTCCTCTTCCTCCTCAGTGACGCTACTTATGAAATTCCAGAAAGTTCTGTGCTATTCACTGCAATTTGCTCCCTGTAAGTGCTGCACGTGGCTGGCATTCCCCTGAAATCCTTTTCATGTCCATGGGCACTGCTGGGTTTCTCCACTCTACGACTGGTCATTCTCCTCCTCCCCTTCTGCTGTGTTCCTGCTGTGTAACAGTCACAGTGGGTTCTAAGAAGCACTGCCTTGGGATCTTCATATTTGCTCATAGTTACACCGTTCTTGGTTTCCTGACCCTTAGAAACTGTATAAGGTAATATATGCCTACCATCTTAGGTTGCTAAGTTTTTGTAACTTCCTAGGCTATTGGTGGAACTAGAGATGCTAGTGCTTTATGAAATCCAAAGTATTCCATTTTTTGTTATATGTGGAAACTACAAAAAGAAAAGGATGACAGGAAAGTAGGAGGAAATATACAAGAGAAGCATGAGGAATAAGGGGGAGGAGGGAGGAAAGGATAAGGGGATGACAGGGTGGAAATCATGTATATCACAGGCAAAATAAACTCGCACTTATGTATATTGTGCATTAATAAAAATGAGCATACAATGGCCTAATGTTACAGCCATTTGTGTTTCTGATATGCATTTTTGTAGGCTATCTGCCTCATTCACTATGGTCTCCTTACCCTTGTTGACAGAGGGCCCCTGTGACCATTAACATTTGTTGTTGATAACTGAACACACGCTGGATGCTAGACCCAGGCTGAGCCAGAAAGACACTTTCTGGATATTTGGAGTTAAAATTAGAAGAATGAGAAAAAAGAATCGCTATGTGACTTCCCTCTGTCAGTCTAGAGAGGCTATGCATTGAAAAAGCAAGACTCTCTGGAGTTTTAAACAAAGCTCACTTCTTTCAAGATATGTGTCCACTGCAGGATGGTGAACAGACTCTGAGAAGAAATAGCTACACAAGGACACAGGCTATTGGCCCAGACGCCATCTTGAATGTTGTCATCACCTTGCCAAAGAAAAATGTGAAGTTTCAGAGGAACTCACATAAATTATCAACAGCCCAGCTTTAAAATGACCCAGCATTTTCCCCCAATTCATTGGCCAGAACTTCTCAACACCCCTCTACCTCTCTCTGTCCCCAACCACCCAATTATAAATTAAATTCAATCCTACCATCTGGCAAGAAGGTAGAAAGTAGAGGCTACTTGAAGAGCACCAGTGGTTCCAGTCTAGCAGCATAAATTGCACAAACTATTGGCCATATTTTGTAATGTAGTCTGTGAATCAAAGAATGACGAAGCAGAGGCCTAGAGCAAAGCGAAGGCAAGGGGTGGGAGGGAATTTGGCTTCAATTCCAGAGAGTTTTTCAGATCCTGTTTCCATTTTGTACTGAGATCTGGGTACATTCCTGCTTTGGATGGGGAGATCAAAAGCTCTAAGAGGAGTCACTTAAAAACAGATTTAAAGTGAGGGAGCACAAAGACAAAAGAAGGAAGTGGTAGTAGTTTTCTAGCATCTCACAATCTGGTTCTGAAAACAGAAAAATAAATATTCTAAGAGAGGAACGCAAATGGTGATGCAGGTGCATAAAGACGCCACACCACATACACCTGGGGACATTCAGGACAGCATTTGAACCCTGAGTCATGTGTTGGAGTTAATGAGAGGAAGAGAGAACAGCAACCTGGATGGAGAAAAGAGTGCATGCAAAATCAATGAATTTATTAGAGTGTGGGCATTCCAGAAATAACGAAGCAGGACATAAAGAACAATTCAGGGGTTGCTTGAAATAGTTTCTCTGTTGGACAGTTGTAGACCCTGGCTCTGTCAAGCGACCTTAACCAAGGTACTACGTTTTTTTGTGACTCCCATTATGTGTGGCCATAAGGTCTGGAAAGATACTGGCTGTTTTTGAAGATGGAACCTCTGGTTTATTCTTTGGCATAGGCTTGTTTCTGGATGAAGGATGTCATGTTCCTTGTTGTCTCAAACAAGGGACTGGACAAGACACAGTGAAAGTATGCATTTACTGAAGGCAGAAGAAAGGCAGGAGTGGGCTGGTGAACAGGCTCAGAGTAGCCCCAGAATAAGGGAAAGGCATTTTTGGTATCCAAAATTCCTGGATTGGCTTCTCCTCTGTGCAAATAAGGCATTGGGACAGTTGTTCTATCAAAATCTCACTTGGACCATTGACAGATTTAAACTGCCCCATGGACTCCCTTGGCTTCCCACCAATATAAGTGAATAATTAAAAAGAACACTCTTCTGATTGGTCCTGCAAACAGCACCAGATTCAAATGAAGGATTGAAAATACTGCTTTCTGATTGGTTCCATGTACAGTACTATCCTCAGGAGCCTTGGAGTCATTTTTAGTCCTGTGATCTGCATGTTCTCTTGAGTTTTTATGACCTCTGACACATTTCACCCAGTTATTTGTCCTGCTTGACCCAGCTTTAATCTCCTATGTCAGGATTAACGAAATCAGAGACACCAATCACTTGAAGCAATACACCACAGATGCCTATGCAAGGCTTGAAAGAAATGCTACATTAGTAAGCTATGTTCATGGGAATTTTACACACATTTATGATAAGGAGGAACGCCACTTTAAACATACCATTTAATGTCATTGTGATGTAATCGTTATTTATTTTATGTATTTGCTTATGTTTCCAGACTCTATGGTCACTTGTTAATCCTGACCTCTGGGAATTTCTGTGAGGATTAAAAATGAGTTAAGTCATGAAAAGCACACAGTGAGCGGCTTTTTCTAAATTCATTAAACGTCATCTATAGTATTTAGGAGGTAGAACTGACCAAAGAGGTGAAGCAATCTTAAGGTCTGGCCTACTTCCAACCACTGGCTGGAGGGGTTGTGCCTGTCCAACACAAAAGGAGGAAAGCTTCTTATCTATGTGTGGGGGACAATCACTGACGACCTGTTGTCTACTTGTCTACTCCTCTCCCTGGCCATAGCACTGTCATATTCACTACAGTGCAAGTTTGGGCAGATATACGCTTACTACCCACTATGTCAGAGCTTAAGGAAACAATGCTGAGGTAGCCTTTGTCTTCACAGAATTTGGGCGTGGTGAATTCAAAGCTTCTCCGGAGTTGTCGGTCTCAGAGTTATCCTCAAGCGCAGGGCATCTGAGGCTGCACGCTAATGCTGACAAACGAGGTCAACCGAGAGTCAATTTTCCTACGTGCATGAGGAAGGAAAAAGACGCAGCGTGTGGTGTTAAGAAGGGGAAACCCGGCAGAGGAAGGGAAGGTAAGAGCCCATCAACGATGACAGGCAGAAAGAGGCGGGTAAAATTCAAAGGAAGAGAAGATTCCCTGTCCCTGCTAGGCCTTCTCTGGGGAACTAGATCGCTGGCCTCCAGGCGGGACTAGCAATCTCCCTCCGTGGCCCACCCGCTTCCGCTTCCGGGACTGGCACGACGCGACGTCCTCACGGGGGCGGGACT
>NW_022900914.1:2986410-2994443 GCF_012274545.1 Fukomys damarensis | reverse complement strand
TCTGACGCGCGACTCAGAGGTCCACAGGTTCATTTCCTCCCTCTCAAGTCCCTCAGTTACTGGACACCTGCTTGTGACTCTGGCCCAGCAGCCGGACAGTCTACCTGTAGATTATATGAATATTTTCATATTTCTCTTTGACTTAAAGTGTTTTTCATTATACGGCTTGACATTCTTTTTATGTAGTTGCATTAGGTATAACAATACATAAAGATTTACCATAGTCTCCTTGCGCTGACTTTTGCCACTTCATGTGAAGTATAGAAACTACTTCCGTTTAGCTTCTTTTGCTGTTTTTATTTTAAAATATAATTATCATACTTCCTTTATATACATCAGTTCTTATCTGTAGGGGCATTTTCCACAATATCCCCTCCTATAAATGTCCAAAAGCAGATAATAACTTTATATATACTATATTTTTCCCTATACATACATACTTAGGAGTGATTAAGTAAATGAGGGTTCCTTGTACCCAAGCACTATCAGTCTGATATCAGCAATAACTGCTAAGTGACTAACAGGCAGGTAGCATATATATCATGGATCCACTAGACAAAAGGGTGATGCCCTGGGCAGAATCAAATGAGACAGAAAAAATTTCAACATGCTTCTCAGAGTGGTGCAAACTTAAAAGATATTATAGATACGATATCGCTATGGGATTCATGTGTATGTCTGAAATTTCCATTTAATATTTTCAGACCTTGGTTGAGCATGGATAACTGAAACTATGGAAACTAAAACCATGGACAAGGGGTGACTACTATATATTTTGAAGAGCTATAATGCTAGTATACATAAAGTACCACATCAACTGTTGTTATAACTTTTGCTTTAGTCATCAACTATGATATAAGAAATGCCTAAGATGACTAGTCCATTATATTTACCACTACTTTTACTCATTCCGTTCTTATTCTTTTATTGCAGTTCAATCTTCTCATTCTCTTTCTGTTTGGAGAATGTCCTTTAGGGGAGATTCTAAAGATGTGTCTGTTAGTGACAAATTATTTTAGCTCTCCTTTGTGTGAGAATGTCGTTTTTCTCCACCTTCGTTCCTTAAAGATAGTTTTGTCTGATATGGAATTCACGTTGATAGTTCTTTTTCTTCAATACTGAAGACTGTTGCTCTTCTTTCTGGCCCTGGTTTCCAGTGAAAAATCTGATGACACTCAAATTATTGTTTTGTTAGAGATAATCATTATTTTTCTCTGGTTGCTTTTAAGATTTATTTTGGTCATTTTTAGCTTTACAAATTTCAACTATGATATGTCTTATATTTCTTTTGGATTTATGCTACTTGGAGTTTTCCCAGCTTCTTGAATCTGTGCATTTATGTCTTTTACCAAATTTGAAAAATTTGCAGCCATTATTTCTTTAAATATCCCTTTAAGACCATTACCTTTTCTTCTTTCTTGGAAAGTCTGATTGTATGTGTGTTAGATCATTTGTTATCTTCCAAGTCCCTCGCATGCTATTTTCTAGTCTGTTTTCCAGTGTACACATTGAGTAAAACTGTTGATATGTCTTCAAGTTCACTCATCCTACCCTGTCATTTCTATTCTACTGTTGAGCCCAACTAGCAAAGGGCTCAAAATAAAATTTTTATTTTAATTATTTTACTAATTAAATGTTTTAATTGTTATTTTTTCACAACTACTCTTGTCCTCGTTTCTTGGTTAGATTTTTCTAATAGCTTTCAAACCCTAGTGTAGTCTTTTATTTTTCTGTTTTTACAGTCTTGTTAAAAGAACTACCAGAATTACCATAATATCCCTTTAAAAACTGTCAGATATCCTGTGCCTTTAACATTTTCCTAAACTCTGGCTGTGGCCTATATATACAAGTATATCCAGCAAATTAGTCTCTTCTCTGAATAATAGTTTCTTTATATTTTATATGTCAGTATCTTTTGGCTCTTCTAGAAAGCCCTTATGTTTTTTCGTCATGGGTTATTCTCCTTTGAAGTGCCTGTTCAGATATTTTGACTATTTTTCTATTGGGTTCTTCCTTACTGACTTGTAGAAGTACTTTGTATATTCTAGAAATGTGCCTATTGGATAAAATCTATATCTGGATAGGCATATATAATATATAAAGACAAAGTTATATCTTAGATTATATAGAAAAATTAGAGAAGGTAAGTCACAAAGTGGGAGAACCGCCCCCCCACACCACATGAATATGTATTTTCATATACATGATTTAGTTGTCATGTATTACATTTTTATATGTCATTGAATTCGATCTGCTGATTTTCCATAGAGATATGTATTCATGTGTGGGTGTGGGTGTGGGTAGTTGTGTATATGCTTGGGTTTGTTTCTGGATTCCCTGTTCTCTTGTTATTTGTCTACTTGTCTTTGTGCTTATTAATTTGTATAATTTTCCTAAGTCTGTATAGAGAATTAAGTCCTTCAGCTTTGTGGTGTTTCTTCAACATTGTGTTGGCTACATTTTGACTGTGCATGTCCATATAAATTTTAAAATTAGCTTTGAAATTTCCATGAATAAAGAAAGGGGGAAAACGTCAAATTTGATTGAAATTTAACAGAACTTAGAATACATTTGTAGTTTATATTGTTATTTCAGTTCATGAATATGGTTTGTCCTATCATTATTTGATTTTTTCCACTATCTAGCAAACTACATGGCTTTCTATGTAGAAGTCTGACACATTGTTTGTTAGATCTATGTCTGAGTTTTTTATTTTTTATTTTTGGTGCTGTTATAATTAGTATCTTTTTTTAAATTCTCATTTTCCTATTGCTTATTGCTAGTATATAGAAATATATTTGATTTTTTTAAATATATTAACCATTTAGCTAGTGACCATTTTGCATTCACTTATTAATTAAAATAGTATATGTGTGGATTCTTGATTTTTCTATCTGTGTATTCATGTTGTTTGTGAATAGTGACACTTTCTTCTTAGCCCATCCATAAAAATTTATTTCCTTTTTGTATCTTACTATACTGGCTTAGTACCTCATGTTCAGTATAGATAGAGGGACTGATAGCAGATGCCTACATCTTGACCCCACACTCAGGCTTTCCTCATTTTACCCTTCAACTTTTTGCTGTAGATGTATGTATAGAGGTGATAAGAAAAGTGTTTCTCCTTTTGAGTTTTTCATTAATGTCATATTATACATTTTCTATATTAATTCAATTGATTAAATGAATTTTTAATTTTATTCTGTTAGTGCAGTCAGTTAAATTGATTCAGTTTTGAATATTTAAATAACCTTTTATTTCTGACATATACACAATTTAGCTGTCATGTATTACATTTTTATATGTCACTAGATTTGATCTGCTGATATTCTATATAGAGTTTTTTAATCTGTTCATCTTCCTTTCTTGTGCTTGTCAGGCATTAATGAAAAGGTTCACTGCTTTCATAAAATGTGTTGGGAAATGGTCCCTCTTTTTCCCTTCACTGGACAACTCTGTATAATTGGTACTGTTTCTTAAATGTTTGGCCTTTCATCTGGATAAATTCTATGTTTTAATAGATACAGGTCTTCTGAGAATCTTACCATTTTTGTATCTTTTTCTTAGAACTTTCCCACGTCAACTGTGTTGCATAAGGTTGCTCATACTGTTTTTTTGTTGACTCTTGGCACCTGCAGAATCTGGAGAGATATCTTTTTTTTTTTTTTTTTTTTACTTTGTTAATTCAGATCCTCTCTTTTTTCTTGATGAGCCTTTTCAGGGATCTACTTATTTGTGGAACTTTCTATAAAACAGACTTTGGAGTTGTTCATTCTCTCTAATATAAACCTCCTATCTGATTTCTTTTTTATTCTTTTTTCTGCTTTCTTTAATGGCATTTAACTATCTTTCATATATTTTAACCCACATGTTTAGTTCCTTGATTTTCATCTTATTTTCTGATATATACATCTCAAGACCAAACTTTCCTGCCTTCATTTTTTTATTTATATTCCTTATTTTATGATATACCATATTTTTATTCTCTATTGTTTGCTTTTATATTATGTTTTCTGTTTCCTCGTTTATAAATATGTTACAGATTCTTATACAGTTCTTTTAGTGGCTACTCATTTTGTTTTCCCCTGATTCTGGGGGCTGGACCCAGGGTCTTCACACTGAGTTAAATCCCAAACCTTTTTAAAGTTTTATTTTTGAAAAAGGGTCTCAGTGTGTTGCCCGTTGTGGTCTAGAACATATGATGTTCTTGTCTCATTCCCCTTGATTGCTGCCTTTACAGCTGAGCATATTAAAAATAGTTTCTCTGGCTTTTTTTTTTTTTTCTTTTTTCGTACTGGGGATCAAACTCTGGTCCTGGTGCTTGTGAAGCTGGCAGCAGAACCACTGAGCTAAATCCCCAGCCCTCTGGTGTTTCTAATTGTTTTCAATGGAAGATTATTTGAAAGCAAGATAAACTGTTCTTAAAACAGATTCAAACTTAATTTCAATATGTTTTAAACTAAGAAGAATCCTCTAATTCAAAACAACTTCCAGAATACCTGCTACTTATATGCTAAACATGTAATATATGTAAATAACTAGGATGTTCAAAAAAAACCTTGAAATAGAGTTTCTGTTGGCTTTTTTGTATATATTCAATTGTATCTGCAACAATCCATTAAAATTTTAATCTGTACTTGTCTGATTGCCAGATATTTTATAAAAAGCTCTGATACCTGTGGTAGGAATAGCACTGATTAATTGCCTTTCAAGGCTCAACCACAAAAAGAATTGCTCTGCTATGTCTTGATGTGACTAATAACGCAGTCCACAAAGTTACCTCTTTTATACACGTGCTAAATAATACAGATTATTATTAGGTATTGTTCATCCTTTATTTCTGAAAGAAAACTATCTTACCACTTATTCAAGTTTAATGTAATTTAATTGAAGTCTTGGCATTGCAAAGCAAGCTTTTAAAACACTTATCTTCGCCGGGGATTGAGCTCGGTGGTTCGTTGCCTGCCTCACAAGCACAAGGACCCAAGTTCAATCCCCGGTACCAAAAAAAAAAAAAAAAAAAACGAATAACACTTTATCTTCAACCATTCCTACGTGGGGTCAGCAGAATTCTTACTGAGTAGATGAAATAAAATAGACATTGTTTGCATTGTTTGGATGCTGAAACTAAATGAGGTACAGTTATAATTCCTCTTCATATATTTTTATTCATTAGTTCAACCTTATTGTTGTTGGCTCACTGTATTATAAACTCTTTATAATACAAATTTATAAACATAATAAATATAGATTTGAATCTCTAAGATGTAGTATGTACAAATGCTGGCTTACTCCCTTAAATACTGTTGAGATTTGATGGTTTAACTGGAAAAAATTACATAAAATTAGAAAACCAATAATGTGAATGAACATCTGTATTTAAGAAAACAGTCTTGCCTAAATTGCACAAATTAATGTACACTTGCTGTTTATCTGGGCTAGATCTTGATACTTATAAAACTGATTTCATTCAATGTCGCTTATAGCCTCAGGCCAAAGGTGGAGCCATCACTCTTCAAATATATAATTGCTCCACACTGTTCTTGTTGCTATGACACTGAACACTCGCTTGCAAAGCTGAATTACCTTGGATTCTTAGGTAAGGAACAGATTATATTCTCATACTGCATGTTTTCCTTTGCTTCCTTTATATGGATGCATAGGTGTCAGAAACATGAATAGAGGAAAATAAAAGATGATTTAGTAATATGTTAACCGCGTGTTTCTCAGTTGTATTTTATTTGAGGTGTTTTAGAATTGTGTATACTTTTTCTTCAGTTTTTAATAGACTATGCTTGAGTTCCATATCTACTTAAATTTGCATTCATTTTTGTGGCTAATCAAAACTCCCAAGATGACATTTACTTGAAATGTAGTATTTGTGAGTTGAATGTATCTGATAACTGAATTCTCCTCTGTTGGAAGTGTTGAGCATGCCCAGTATCTTCAAAGTAAGCATTCTAAATCAGTATTGTATATACAACTACATCCAAAACTGCTTCTAACATATAAATGTCTGAAGACCTTTATAAATATACTGTGTGATAGTTTTGGAAACCAGAGGCTTTAATGAGATTTATTAGTGAACTAAAAATCAAGTGGTGATAACTTTTATTAGTTTGAGTCACAAGTGGTTGCTACTTTTTAAGTGAAAATTTTTCATTTCTCTTAATGTTCTTATTTAAGAAAAATTATCTTAGGACTTAGGATTAAGCATGGAGGTTGGAATATTTTTTTCCTCCCTAAATTCATTAAAATGACAGTAAAAGTAATAAAGGAATAAACAATGCAACAGAAAATGAGACTAGAGAAGTGGTATCTGAGAAATGTTAGAAAGCAAATGGGTGAACTATAACCAACTTAGAGCACCAGTCTTTGTAGAACATAACATTTTATCATAATATTGAACTACAATTTAATTATTCCCCCATATGGAGTCATTATGTAGTTTTTTAGCATGAATATAATGTTTTGTCATAATTTGTTCAACCATTTCTCTATTGATGATTTAGGTTCTTTAGTTTTTCAAGTGTTATAAATAGCATTCCTTGTGTTAGTCTTGCAAAAATATATTGGACCTTTTTAATTAGTTCCTCAAAATAATCAAATCAAAGTACATGCCTTTTATGGATATTAACTCATGCTGCCAGATTGCTTCCCAAAGGCTGTTATCACTGTCATCATCAAGATGTAGTTTCCTATTTCACTGCATCCTAACCACCATTGCATTTACCTTAAGATGTTCCCAATGGGGAGAAGCAAGGTGGTGCTTGCTGTAAATGTCTTGACAGGGTGACATGAGTAACAGGTTTTACCAGGTGTAGATAAGCTGGTTCCTTTTACCGCTGCTGACTTAAGATAAAGACAGGTGCTTTGGCTTCACTTGATGTGCTTCACTTGATATGAAACAAGTAGAATTTAACTGGGTCTAAGGTTGAAACAATTTGTAGAAAAAGTTTTGCATAGATGCCTGAGGGGTACATCATTCTGTATCAAATCAGAAGATGAAAGCCACATAATTTAAATGATTAGTTTAATAAAAGTAATTAAGCTATAATAGCAGAAAAGCTATAAAGTTACTGTATAAGGAGAACTGTAAAATGTACACTAGGGCTGAGGGAAAGTACCCAGTGAAGGATAAAATTGAAATGAAAGCTCAACTTCTTTGAAGGTGTAATTGCAGCCCAGTATAGGCAGAGATAGGTGCTCGGATGCTTCAGATAAAACTGATGCCCAGTCACTGGCCACAGACTTATGAATGTGTGCAGAGGATGCAGGATGCTGCTGCTGGTCCAAGCCCTGGTGTCTGTTAGGAAAGCCTTGGGATGCAGGTGAGTTGAAGCTGGTAGTTGAGTACAAAGGGGGCTGGAGTGCCACACTGAGTACTGCTGAAATAGCAATTTAGAGAGGAGCCCCCCCATGCGAGCCACCTAGAACATTATTATGTGAGGGTTGGGAAGGTTAGTTCCAGGCTGCTGAATGGGACAAAGGTCGGGCTCCTGGCTAACAAGGCTTTTAGCACGTGGATGAGAGCTGAGGGTAGAGAATGGAGAGAGACCACCTGGTCTGGGGCTTTGGGCTATCCTGCTCTGCTGCCTGAGTTGAGAGCTGAATAAAGAAAGCACGCAGATAGATGGCTGTGCTTTGGAGGAACCCAGGACTAGAGCAGTATCCTTGGCATTATTGGCATTTAGGGCTAGATCCTCATTTGTTGTTGGGAGATGTTCTGTGTACAGTAGGATGTTTAGCAGCATCCTTGATCACTAATCATCCTGTGCTACTACTTCTTACCAGTTGTAATAATGAAAGATAGCTCCAGGTATTACTAGTATACTCTGGCAGCAAAATTGCCTCTACTTATGAACTGCTAGGGTAGAGAAAGTTGACAGCCTGAGCATCAGAGGGGAAAAGAAGTACAGGCTCTCCAGAAACTGTAAGAAAGTGCTTTCCTGCTGTGACCTCTACCTAGCCCACTCTCATAATACCATGTCTGCTGGCAAAAAAAAAAAAAAAAAAAAAAAAAAAGTTTAAAA
>NW_022900914.1:2964519-2986115 GCF_012274545.1 Fukomys damarensis | reverse complement strand
AAAAAAAAAAAAAAAAAAAAAAAAAGGTTTTAAAGGCCCATATTTATGTTCTAAAACAAGGCAGAAATTTCATACAGAGAGCCAGTCAGTTGATAACTGACAAAAGGAGAAAGGATTGTGAGAGTGATTGAGGAAATATAAGCAAACTTTCAAGTAAGAGCATGAGGGCACTAAGGAAAAGGGAAAAGAGGGCCAGGTTAGTATAAAATGATTAAGAAGGAAAAAAGTTAGAACAATACTTAGAGTTTCTAGTCAAGTTGGAGGGCTTTGAATGTATAGAGGATAATTGAAAAGAAACTTAGATTGTTGACGGTTTTAGACCTAATGCTATTAATAGACAGGAGGGCAGACTCAGAGACAAAGGACCTGCATAAGTAATTTGGGTATAGATTTTTGCACATCCTCAGTTATTCAGGAAATTGTTCATGTTATCTCCTGTTTCGCTTTTCTTTCCACCTATCATTCTAAAATTTAATGATGTAGTATTTTATTAGTGTATAAAAATACACTTAATAGAATTTGGAGCTAGAGAGGATTAATAGAAATGAGAAACCATGAAGGAGTTCACTGTCTCTCTGTCTCTCCTGGGGAGAACGAAAAGACAAGACATAACTTTGCACTTTTTCACCAGGTGAAGGTAAGAAAGGGCCATGGTCTCACTGGTGAAGCATAGTTTTGACAGAATTCTACCAGAGGGAAATGAAGGTTTTTCATGATTATTACGGTTTCTATATTGATGTCCCCCAAGAGCCTCAAGCACTCACAAGTGAGGGTTTTGGAAGGTGATTTAGACTACGGGTCTGATTGGATGAGGCAGCACTCGGGTGTGACCTAGGAGGGTGTGTCTCCATGCCTGGCTCTCACCTTCCTTCACCCCGCTTCCTGGCCACCATGAGATGAGCCGCTTTCCTTTGCTCTTCTCCCGTGCTGACAACAATGTTTTGAAACTTACAAAACCAGAGCTAAAATAAGCTGTCCTTCTTAAAGTTGCTTGTGTGGGTATTTTGTCCAGCATAAAGGAAAATGACTAAGCTAGATTTGGGTATTAGAAAAGTAGAGCCATTGCTGTAACTGTTACCTATCCATGTGGCTCAAAGCATTTGCAACCAGTTCACAGGGGGAGTTGTGAAAGATTTTGTGATGCCAGCTAGAATGCTATAAGCTGAGCTTGACGGAAGGTTCTAGTTGGAGCTCAGAAGACCAGGATGTCAATAGAAATGCAAATGGTAAAAGCCAGGTTCAGGAGGTGTCAGTGGAAACAAGGACTCCAGTAGCAGTTGGACTCCAGGCCATGTGTGTTATGTTCCGGCAGAAAATTTGTCTACATTTTAGTCCTGAGACTTTGTAGGAGACTAAGGGTGGTGGGCTAATTAATCTGGCAGACAATCAAAAATCAAATCAAAGTAACCCATTATCTAAGCTGTGGCATGGGTATTGTTGGGCAAGGTTTATGCTGAAAATCATGAGTAGATGACAAAGCTGAATGATTTAAAAAGTTTTAAGTTTGGCCAGAAAGGAAGCTCTGGTAAAGTTAGGGCCTGCAAAATTGGAGCCAGAGGAGAGTTTCGTTGCTGAAAGGGTAGCATTAAAAATGAGCCACATACTTTGGATCAGGACTATAGGAAATACTGCGTGAGGATATCACAAGAACCAGCAAGGCTCCACACTTTGCAGGCTCAAAGTTGTAAAAGTAAGACTGCTTTAAGAAAACCCCTAGGGAACTCTGCTGGAGTAGGGTTGCCTAGAGAATTGTTTTTCAGGATTCAGTTCATAGTGCTCAGCCATTCAGACACTCTGAGACCTCTGTAGCCACTGTTCAAAGGGGCCTGGCCACTGCTTGAGCTGGTGGCAGATGGCGACATTATTCACATAGTGCTGGCTTTATACGCATGCAGAGTGCAGGAATTGTGGGGTCAGAGACTTCCACCCAGATTTCAGAAAGCCTGGGTGGCCAGGCAGTTTGCCTCTGAGAAGGCAATACACGAAGCTCTGAGAGTGAAGCCAAAAGTGAAGGGGAGGGCCTGGGAGGTTGGAGAAGCCAGGAACGTGGAAGTGGCAGGTAGTGAGAGGAGCTGCCCCGAGAGAGACGCCATTATGGAGAGCAACCCACAATGCTGTAGGGGCAGAGCTGCCCAAGCCACTTGGAGCTCACATTTCACTACAGCTTGCCCAGGCACTGGGCGTGGAGTTACCGGATGTGACGTTTGCCCTGCTGGGTTTCAGTCTTGCTTTAGTCCCATTCTCGTATCCCTCTTATTCCTCCATTTTGGAGTGGAGATGTTTACCGTTTGCTATCGTGTATGGGAATGTTTAACTTTCGTTTTCATTTTTATAGAGGCTAAAGTTGAGTTTGATTTGAGTGTCAGAGACTTCAGCCTTAGACTCTTCAGCAGTGTGCTGAAACTGTTAGACATGGACTAAATGTGTTTTGTGCATGTGGGCCTTTGGGGAGGCAGGTCCCTTGAAAGCCTGTGTGCTTATAGGTGGAGGTGGACTTTGGGAGGTGATTGGATAATGGAGGCATTGTAGCTGGCTTTATATTAGGGCTGCTGGTTGGATCAGACACATCACCAGATGTGTGACCTGGAAGGGTTCATCTTCTCGTCCCTCCCTTGGCTCTCTGCTACCTTGCCACTGTGAGCCACCAGCTTTGCTCTGCCCAGGCCCTTATAACATGCACCAATTGTGCGTGGACTGAAACTTGTGAAACAGCCAAAACCCTGTGAAACAAACTTGGCCTCCTTTAAACTGCAAGTATTTTATCCCAGCAATGAGGAAAGTGACTAAGATAATGATCATTGTCAGTTTAACCTAGAGAAGGGAGCTGTAAGAAAGGCTAATATGATTTTGATTCAAACTCCTCTATATTCTTTTATTTTCCAAAGATATGGCTCTGTTTCTAAGTAATAACCTTGTGATTTGTTTTGCCTTTCAGACCTGTAAACAGAACAGCTGAATAGTCCTATCTTCTATATGTTGTATGACATTTCCTTTTAGGTATTTTGAAATTTCCCTTTTTTATTCTTCATTAATGTTTTTGATTCAAGGTTTTACATTTAATGACTCTTCATATTGCTTTTCTCCCTTTATTTAGAAATGGATTCAAAACTTGAGGAAGAAATTCTTGTGCATGAGGAATTCTTGCTGTGTGGTGGAGCTGAAACACAGGTTGTAAAATGTGGCCCCTGGACTGACCTCTTTAATGATCAAAGTGTCCACAGGCCTAAGATGCTTATTTTCATCATTACTGGTAAGTAGAAAAGTCTGGATGAGGAGACTGCAGATACGCTTAACCATTTCTGATTTTAAGATTACTCAATGCATTGATAACAAACACCTTTAAAATTTTTGTGCTCTTTGGTTTCCTTCTGTGCACTTATATTATGTGATAAGTGTGACTATATTATATGGAGTATCACAATTGGAATATACCATATATAATTTTATAATTTGCTTTTTAAATTTTTCTTTATATTTAGAACTGTATCAGTTTGTGGGGTGGGGGCACTGGGAATCAAACTCGGGATCTTACGCTTGCTAAGCAGGTGACAGCACCACTGAGCTAAATCCCCAGTGCTAGAGCTGTATTGATATTTTTAACAATTTTTTAAAAATTATTTTCTGCCCCATTTTAAGATGACTATGATTATTATAGAATGTTAATTGTGGAAATTGTAGCTGAGTCACTTGTGACTTTCACTAGATCGTTGTCAGTAAATGACAGGTAAATATTTGATTGCATGTATTTTAAGTCCTTTTTACATTATGAATTTGAACATACATGTTTATAATCTTTTTTAGGCTCTCATGCTATGAACTGCCAGTGGAAACCTGTGCTGATTTTTCAATTGTGTTATCAGTGGTTTTCTTTATTGGTCTGTAGTCCAGTTTGTTCTGTGTGTCACACATGACAATTTTTTCTAGTGACTTTTGATTTTATTTACAACATTCAGTTGCACAGAATGTTTCATTGTTATGAAACAGATGACACTAGTCTCTTCCTTCAAAACTTCTGGATTTTTTGACTTTATTAGAAAAACCTTCCCTACTCTAAGATGATAAAATAATTCTACCATATTGTGTTTTTTTCAGTTTTAATAGTAATTTTTACATCTGATGAACCTAGAGTTCAAGGGTCAGAATTACAGAAAGGACCTAGCTTTTCTCCCCCTTCAGATGGCTGACTGGCCTCCACATCATCTGCTAGCTCATCGGTCTTTCCCTCACTGGCTTGCATGCCAGCGTTCTCGCAGCGGGCTCGTCCTGTGACGTGGAGCCTGCGTCTGTCTCCACCTCATCGCGTGCTTTCCACAGCTTGGCTTTATGGTACCTTTACATCTTTTAGAATTGTCCTTGGTCACTTTATTCTTCCCCAAAGTACGTTTTGGCTTCTCTTCTTTTTTTATCAAAAAACAAAAAAAATTTTGTTTCGTATTTGTTTGTTTTTTGTTTTGAAGAGGATCTTTTTGGCTTCATTAGAAGAAAAAAATATATATACGGTCTTTAAAATCATCTTCTCTGGTTGCAGCAAATGTCCTCCCAGCAAAGACTTAGCCCAGTGCACTCTGATATTGCTGGCCCTTGATACTTCTAGATATTGTGTGTTAATGTCCACAAAAGAAGAGGATTAGCTTTTGTACACTTTACCTTTCCCCGTTTCCCCACACACAGTCATATACTTCTCCTTTCCAGTCTTCCTCAGGGTTATTTTCCAGTTTGAGGTTAGATTGGTACTTAATGTGTCATTATTGTGAATTTATATTATGTTATAGCTAAGCCTTGGGGATATTAGAATTGCATTTCCTTCTTTACATGTTTTTGTTTGCTTTCCCTGGGTTAATGATGTCTGTCCCTCTCCCTCTCTCCTTAGTTTTCTATTACTTAATCACCTATTTATCCTAAAACTGTTCTCTAGAGATGAAAAGAAATCCTCAGTGCAATGAGTAATCAGTCAGTTTCTTTATTCTTGGTGCTCTCCCTCCTTGAGTCTGTGTTCTGTGGATCTGGTGCACACTGATTGCTGCTGGGCTGTCAGACTTCTGCCATCCTGGGGATTCTTGTCACTTTCTTGTGGCTCAAATACCCTGTTTCCTGCATCTTATATTTTCCTCTCTATTGGTTTAGTCTCTTGTTTTGGTGGAATAATTCTAAATAATTCTAGTAGCTTCCCGAGGAGAGGGGCACAGACAATAAAAGATACAGCATATCAGAAACTGTCTGAGACTTCTAGGTTAGAAGTTTTTCCTTGGAACTTAAAAGGGAATTAGTCATTGTTTTCCAGGGTTCAGAGCTGCCTACACGAAGTCTTGATTTTTTTGGAGGGGGAGTATCTGATGCTTCCCCCAAACCTTGCACTTCTGAGACCTTTTCATTATTCTAAAATTTTAAAACTTTACAGTGAAGCAGTTGAAGTATTTTTTCATACATTGTACTTTGGTTTTAATAGGCTTTCAAAACCAGAAGCTAATGTATATACTTCAAGCCTAAGAGTTCCTTTTTCTCTCTTTCCTCGTCTTATAGTCTGCTGTTTTGTAGGTGTGACATCATTTTCTTTGGCTTTTTTCATTTGTTAGTTTTCACTGTATTTCTTTTTCTATTTGTGTTCAGTGGTATTTTTAAAGTTCAGTAATCTCTCACTCTCCATTTATTTTTAAGAGGAAGATACAAAAAACTGATTTGAAGTTTTATATTCAGAAGTAAGGCTTGTCTGCAGGTGTGCCTAAGACTGGGGAGTTCTTTAGGCCCATGGCAGTCTCCTAAAATCACAGCAGACCTAGGCAGAGAGGCATGGCTGGTCACCTTGGGTGAGCCTCGCCCTGTGGCTGTGGTGTCGGAACCCCACATTCATTCGTTTCTGGTGTGCTGAGAAAGCAGCGAGAGCCTTCAGATGGAGGGAAACTTGAAACTTCCCTTGTTTCACAGTCTTGTTGTTTGTAGTGCTTTGACATTTTCAGATCCCATTTTGTTTCCTGTGTTCTTTTATGCTTGCTTTTCTATTTCCATTGCTACCCTTGATCCTTTCCTTGGATTCCTGAGAGCTGAAGGCTGGTGCTCTTCGTTGGTATATGGGCTTCAGAATTGTGTTTTATTTGGGAAGCTAGTCTGTTTAAAACTGTGAGAAAAATTAGGATGACAGTGTGTGTGTGTCTGTGTAAACTTTTTAAAATCTTTTTACATTGACCAGTTTATTATGAAGGTTTATTATTGCCTATGATACGAATGAAGAGATGCATTTGCGTGGGAGAGTGAGCCCAAGTTTTTGTGTACTCTCCTATGAGTCATCCTCCAGGAACCTCCACATGTTTGTTTTAGTTACTTTCTTGTTGCTGAGACACAAATACCCAATACTCTGAGAAAGAAAGGTTTATTTTGGCACACAGTTTGTAGAAGTTCCCATCCATAGTCAGCTGGCTCCAAAGCAGGGCAACATGGCAAAGGAGGCTTGCTAACGCAGAGAGCGAAAAAGAAGAGAGACGTCCAGGGAGGAGAGAGGGAGGCCACATGCCCACCGGTGGTCCACCTCCAAGGTCACATTTGGGTGTATCCTCATCAGGGGACTGACGCTCTCCGAAGTATCACACTTGTGATCTCTTCGCCTCCTGAGCGCTCCGTGAGTACACGAGGCTTTGCAGGGACACCTAGACATAAACTAAGTGTTCATCCATCCAGAAGCTCTCCTGAACACTGCACTTTTATCTTTCTGCAGAGCCTTCATTGCAGATGCATAACTGCTAATAGGCTGTGTGGGAAAAGCCAGAAAGGCCTGTTCAGCTTCTTCTTGACCTTTCTGTGCAGTATTCCTTACTCCAGAGTATGGGACAGGAGCCCCTGGAATGAGCAGGGGTTTATGACCTGCTGTCAGAACAGATAGGTTAGAGAAATCCTTTATGGACAGCTCCATGACAGAAGACAAGGGAAGATAGAATTTCTGTGACTCACTTTGAGGAAGAGAAATTCTACTTTCTGTGGCCTGCATTTGGGTAGCTAGGGAGTCAGGAGCCAGGAACCACAAGATGAAAAAAAAAAGAAGAAGATACTTATGTACTCATATGTATGTATGTATGTGTGTGTACATATATATATGTGTGTGTATATGTGTGTGTGTGTGTGTGTGTGTGTACGTGTGGGTGTGGATATATGTATTATGTGTTTATGTATATATGTAATAACAGTATCTCGTGGTTTTCAAACATGGATCCCTTACATCAAAGGAGTATACCACCCAAAAGATACTGTCACATTTTTAGGATCCTGTGTAGTCATTAATAATCAGTCTGTCTACCATCATATTGAATGAATATGAAGATGGCAGTATTTCAAGGATTGTCAAAATGTTATGGACATCATATTATATCTAACTCTTATAGACTGACATAGCATTTCATTTTAAATCATTTTGCTTTCGCAGCTAACAACATTCTTCACAATTAGTGATGATATTTAGGAGTGATTTATCAGAAATCCACAGACAATAACTTTTAATTTAGTTTCATCTTTTCCAGTGAACCTTAGATCTAGAATTTATAAACCTTTGATAAAAGGTTTTACATACGTTTCTCAGTTGGAATGTTTCCCAGCATCCCAAGACCCAGAGAGAGAAAGCTAGATGGAGATACCTTTAGTTGCATGAGCAATACCCTTAAATTTTCTTTTAGTTAATCAGGAAGTTTAGTTTATGGTTTATAAGGTATAACATTCAAATGGTTAATATGATAATATGAAGTCAGGCTGATGAAGTTTTTGTTTTGTTTTGTATATGGAGCCCTAAAGAAGAGCAAAAAAGAGCCCATCATAATTTGGGATACCCAAGCCGGGCTTGTAGTTTTCATGCATTCCCCAAACCTCCAAGGGAATAGGTGCTAAATATTCCTCACTTGTGAAAGGGGGCAATGGAACTGAAGGTTCTAGCCCTTGTGATCTCGCATGCACTTAGACTCAGTTCCAACTATAGTGTTGCTTGTGCCCTGTTCTGTGTATACGTACGTATTATAATTGATGAAATTTGTCTTATGATATACAGTATGATGGTATATATTATGGCACAATGGAATCAAGCTAACTACTATATTCATTAACTCAAATGACCAAATACTTGAGGAAAACAACTTAAAGGAGGAAAGGTTTATTTTGGCCTACAGTTTCAGAGGCTTCAGTCCATCGTGAATGGCTTCACTGCTTTTAGGCTAATAGAAAGGTACTGCCTCATGGCAGAAAGGTTTGTAGAGCAAGACTGCTCACCTCCTAGCAGAAAAATCAGCAAGGAGACATAGAGAAAGGGCCAGGGAAAATATACTAGGCCCACAGTCATGCCCCCTCAGCTCACTGCAGTCTGTTAGGGCCTGCTGCCTATTTCCTTCTCCCAGTAACGCCATGGAATTACGATCCATCAATGGATTAACCCACTTCTGAAGTTAGACCCCTCACGTTCCATCCTTGCAGAAGCCCATTGGCTCACAACCAAGACTTCAACGCAGTGAGCCTTTGGGGAACAGTTCAGATAAAAACCATAACAAGAATACAATATATTACTCTTAACTGCTGACACCAGAATGTCCAAGAGACTTCTTGAATGTATTCATCCTGAATGAAATTTTGTAATCTTGGCCCAACCAGCATCTCTCTCCATCCCTCCTCTCCCTGTTAACCCTGCTGACCACCATTCTATCTCTGCTTTTATCTACCTTTTTTATTATCCCACATATAAGTGAGATCATGCAGTATTTGTCTTTATGTGCCTGGCTTTTGTCCTCCAGGTTCACCCAAGTTGTCAAAAATGATAGGATGTCTTCTTTTTTGGAAGACTGAACAGTATTCCATTGTGCATGTTTATCTTTATCTATTCAGCAGTTTCTATGTCTTGACATTTATGAATTGTCCAGCAGTGAATGTAGGAGTGCAAATGTCTCTTTAATACTGATTTTGTTTCTTTCACATATATACCCAGAGCCAGGGATGCCACCGCCTGCCTCGCAAGTACAAGATCCTGAGTTCAATCCCCAGTACCCCAAAAAAGTCTCTCTCTCTCTCTCTCTCTCTCTCTCTCTCTCTGTGCCTCCCTCTCCCTCTCCCCCTCCCTTCCCCACCTCTCCTACAGCTAATAATAATAATACATATATTATACCTACTGTTAATCATAATCTTCATGCTAATTAGCATTCCCACCACAGTTGTGTGCCTGTTCTCTTTTTCCACATCCTCACCAACACTTACTTTTTGTCTTTTTGATAATATTCCTTTTTACAGATATGAGCTTGAGTAGCAGCTGCCTCCTAAAAGCCAGGGCCTGGCTTTTAAACATTGTACCATACCCAGTGCTCCTTCTGCCCTTGACTCATTAGTACCCATCTAGCCTCTCTAGGTATTTTAGATAAAATATTTTTAATTTCTTTTTAATCAACTGAATATTTAGTTAAATGAAAAATAAGCCATAACAAGTTACAGATTAACCACTGACCAGTTTACCTGGAGTGACACTTGGGTAACACATTTGTTTACACACTGACTATCCTGAGAGTTGCTCAGGCAGGTATCATTTCAACCAGTCAATTCTTGTAGTGAGTAAGTTTGATAAAGTTGTCATTTTAATATTTCCTGTTATCTTATAAAAATTAATGAAAAAATATGCAATTTTTGGTCACCCTGTATTTAAATAATTGGACTGGTAAGTTGTTAAAAAGTGCTACAAGCACCACAAAATCCAGGAATAAAGCAAATTTTCAATTATTTGTCTTACATACCTCTATGAATCTTTGCTCTTGCATTTATGGGCCACACACTTTGCATTCCATTATGACAGTGCATTTTCATCGACGGTGGTAATAATCAGCTTTCTGTCACTGTGACCAAATACCTAAGCTAATCACTTTAAAAGGAGGAAAAGTTTATTTTGGTTAATAATTCCAGAAGTTTAGTTCCTGGTCAGTTGGCTGTGTTGCTTTTAGGTCAGTCTTGGCACTTTCTAAGCTGTCCTGGAAGTCCTCTGTGAATGTCTTTAGTTATATCATGTGGCTGCCTTGATGTCTTGAATCAATCAAAATGTTTAGTTTCCATGGTCATTTTGACGTTGGGGAAGAGCCAGGAGTTGTATGGTGCCTTATCAATAAATAAGGTGGATGATGATACACTGTAATGTTTTATGACCTTCTCTTTCCACTGAATGATATTGTACTTTTTACTCACACCTCATAAAAACAGTGGGCTAAGTGTGTTTAAAGCTAGAAGGAGTATTCTGAGAGAGATTAATGACAATGTGTCTTCTTTTACTATAGTAAATTTTTAAAATACCATATATTTTGATCACATCTTGAACATGGGTTCATTCTTTGGTTAATCTAAGATCTTTCTTCCTTTTCTTAGGTAACCCCGGTTTCTCTGTCTTTTATGTGCCATTTGCAAAGGCTTTGTACTCTTTGACAGACAGGTGCTTTCCAGTTTGGGTTATCTCTCATGCTGGGCATGTCTTGGCTCCCAAAGACAAGAAGATTCTCACAACATCAGAAGGTATGTCCTCATTAACATCTACTTTCTTTCCCCGTAAATGGATATTCTTGTTTCTGGAACAACTAGTCAGGTTAAGAGTTTTGCCAATGAAATCTTCTGGTTGTGGCATTGGGCCCAGGATGCCACAGTTTGGTAATTTTAGGATTTTTAGAGATATTTTAAGAGATACTTTTAGAGACTCTTGGTAATTTTAGGATTTTTAGAGGTATTTTAACTCTCTGAGTAACTTTGGGCTGATAGGTCTGTGTATTGCTTTCTTTTATTTAACAGTTAGCAATCAGCTATATATTTATTGATCACATATATCCAAGGTTGTACTAGGAGGAATAGTAGAGAAAAAAAGTATAAGGCATGGTCTTTATTGTTGTTTTTTTTTCTTTGGTTTTTTGAGACAGGGTCTCACTATGTAGTTGCATCTGACCTAGAACTCACTGTGTTGCCCAGGCTGGTCTCGAACTCACAGTGATCCTCCTGCCTCAGCCTCCTGAGTGCTGGGATTACAGACGTGAGCCACCATGCCTGACTAAGGCATGGTCTTTAAAGAAGCATAATGCCAGGGGCTGAGGATTTAGCTCAGTGGCACCCTGCCTGCCTCACAAGTACAAGTTTATGAGCTCAATCACTGGTGCAAAAAAAAAAAAAATACTGCCTTATGTTTGGAGTATGATTTTACATGGCAAACTCTGGCCTGCTGATCATGTGGATACCGAAAGAGTAAACAGTGTAAACCCAGAGTGTGTGGGTTGGAATTTCATCAGTTTTGGGCTGCCTCAGCGGGATACTGGAGATTGGGGAGCTTATAACCAGCACAGATTTATTTTGCAGTTTCTGGAGCTGGAGAACTCCAAGATCAAGGCACTTGGCTATTCAGTTTCCGCCGAGGACCTATTCTGATTCATGATTCACAGATCACCTTTTTCCTGTGTTCTCTCACAGTGGAGAAAAGAGGCAGAACCTTTTGGAACTCTTAAGGGCATTAGTCCTATTCATGAGGGCTCCCCCTGCGTGACCTTATCTAATTGTAATTCTCCCAAAGACTCCGTCTTCTTATTCCATCATGCATGGCTGTAAGATGTTCATCATATGAATTTAGGGATACGGGATACAAGCATTAGTAATGGTTCTGACAGTTGAATAGGATTTGGCTTTGGAGGGGATGGGTGCAGAGGTTAACAGGCAGAAGGAGTAGCACAGAAGGGAGTGAGAGTTAGTGGTCATTGTTTCTATGCAGGGCTGATTTGGGAGGAATCTTGAAATCTGCGGAGAGAGCTGGGACTCTACATGGTAAACTACTAGAGAACTTTGAAGTAAAAGAAGTATCACTGTAGAGATGCAAACGACTTGCTTTTAACTTACAAGAATTGTAACATATTCACCCTTCTAAAAGAAAAGTAAGGGCTGGGGATTTAGCTCAGTGGTTCTGCCACCTGCCTCACAAGTGCAAGGTCCTGCATTCAGCCCCTGGTACCAAAAAAATATAAAGAAAGAAAAGAAAAGTGAGAGGAAAAAGAGAACTATAACTCAAATTCTCTGCAGACATCACATTCAAGGGCCTTTTGCCATACTAGGTTCCCTTAAGTTATTTGAGGTAGGAGCAGTGGCAATGGTCTCGTTCCTTACTTAGCTCCAGTTCTGATAGGTCTATCATGTGGTATGGGCATTGTTTTGTACTTACTGAGCTCCTGTTTTAAGAGGTGCTACTATAAAGTTACACATCTGTACTCTTTGTGGTTATATATTCATGATTCCTTTAGACACTGCTAAACAAGTTTGAGGCAGGCAGCGGAAGCACTGTACTAAATCCCTGGCCCTTTGCTGTGTAAGTTTGAATACATAAAACCTGTACTGTCTGAGTGATCTAAGTTAGTGATGGTGAACTTTTTAGAGACCAAGTGCCCAAACTGCAACCCAAACCCATTTACCTGTTGCAGTGTGCCAACATTACACTTAAACCTGGATTCTGAAGTTTTAGTTTAGAAAAAACAACTCATTAACATCTTTTGTCTTAAGAAAAACACAATAACAGCTTTCAGTCATACAAACAGCTTTTTACTGAAAAGTAAAAGTTTGCATTTGGCGTGCTTTTGCAGTTAATGTGACCATTGCTGTCGTATGCACGCTGATAATTTGTCAAACCTTGGCTCCTACTTGATTAGTGCAGCACATGCAGCACTTGGGTCATCTGTCAGTCTGTTTCTTGTATCAGTTTTGATAGAATTGAAAGCTGAAAACAGCTGCTCACAAGTATAAGATGATCCAAACAAAGTAAGAGCAATCCCAAGCGCTTTCATTGACTTAAAATCATTTGGCAGGGAATTCCACACTTTAAGGATTTCGTTTTCAGAACTACCAACTGTGCTGTCTTTTATCATCCCTTCACTCTGGCTTCTCAAATGTTGCAAGGAGGTCATAAAATGTATCTTTCTAGATAGTTTTCTTGAAATTCCAATAGCTCCATTTCCAAATTTCCAAAGTTAGTCCAGTGTAAGCAGGAAAAATCAAGTTCTTTGAATTTGGCTTTGTCTGGAGAAGTAAACAGTGTTGTGCCAGGGATTTGGCTCAGTGCTGCCGCCACCTGCCTCAAAAGCTCAAGGTCCTGAGTTCAATCTCCTGTACAAAAAGAAAACAAAACTTTAAAAAAAAAGAAAACAGAGAGTTGTCTCTCATAGAACTATAAAACTTACTAAAATTCTCCTTTGCAGCACCTACAATGATAGAAAGTTCCTCGTAGATTTCCTGGTGGCATGTAGGATTGTCTGCAAATGTTGTAGAATTTTCTAAATGCATTTTTAGATTTAGAAGGTATTTCAGCTTCCTGCTTTTAAGATCTCTTTCAGAAACCTGCAGTTTTCTCTCAAATGTTTTCACAAAACGTCCTTTCTGCTGTTTTCCCTAAACATTGTAGATTTTTGTTCAGTATTTTGAAGTGTAGTGTAAAATCTGTAAAAAGAAAACCACGAAGTTGTTCAGCCAGGCTACATCAGTGAGCTGTGGGTAGTCCTACCCTTTTTCATTCATAAACAGCTTAATTTCATCCAAGCAGGCTACAAATCTCTCCAGGACTCATCCTCTGCTCAGCCACCAGACATTATAAGTAAAGCATTGTAGTGTGCCTAAACCTCATCAAGAACTGCTTGAAGCTGTTGAAAATTAAGAGCCTGAGCCGTGATGTAATGCACCATTTTTGTGACATCTTTGAAGGTATCACCTAATTTTTTGCTGTTGTCCCAGCATGAAGAGCTTCTTGATGTATAATACAATGAAACTGACTGACTGGATGTTTCACTTTTTAACAAAGAACTGTATGAAACCACATGTTACCCCCACCAAGCAAGATAACAAAAAAGCCTCCTCACAGCACTGTGGGTCTGTCCCTTGTGTTCTTCCAGGCAGTGACACCAGTTTCAGCAGCTCTTCTCTCGTGATGTCACCAACAGCGTAAAGCAAAATCCCTGCTAGCCTTGTGTGATTATTTATATCTGTGCTTTCACTCGAGCACACGGAGTCCCAGGCTGCCTTCTGTAAGTCAGAGGTGAGCTGCTGACTAGCGTCACTTGCCATACACAGGACTCGCCTTTAACAGTATTTCTTCTAAGTGGCATTTCAGAGATGAGTTGCATAATATTATCTTTGAGAAATCATGAAAAAGGGAATTACAGGCAACATGTCATTTTGATAAAATCCCCATTGAGAGGGCCTTACCATATTTTACTGTGCTCAGTGATATTTGAAAGTTGGAAGCTGTTAGAGGATTATTTTGGAAAGAGAGTTGCAACCCTTCTGTGACTGGACCGGAAGTGCCATCTGACACGATGTGGGGCACACGACACTTTCACTACACAGAGTATGTAACTCTTTCCTGTTGCATTCATTCACTCCAAATGACTGTCTAGGACTATTGGAATGATCTTCCACTATCTGTGTTCAGTTTTTTGTGTGTGTTTTGCTGAGGTCATTTTTTGATGTTCAAGACTTGTCCAGAAAAAACATAAAATTTTTAAAAACCAAAGCACCCAATACAAATATATCCCTACAGCAAAGTAGCTAACACTATTAGTTAACACTAAAAAATTGGATATTCCGTAAATCAACAGTTCACGGCAGTGGTCCTCAGCTGAGGTTCCTCTTGAATTTGCTGACCACCAGAGCAGGGGGACGATGTTTCACCGACCACCAGCTTTGACCCACTGTAAGCACTTCCTATGTCATAAGGAATTTTGCTAAAATCACAGCCAGTCCAAGCAGATATATGTGTCCTTGATCTTGTTTTTATAAATTCCACAAACAACTGAATATGATGCTGCAAATTCAGATATGCCAGGCGAGCAGCACAACATAAACAGTCTCAGTCTCTTAATTAGAACATATCTTTGCTAAATACTGGATGTTAGATTTCAGTTCTGTATAAGAAAACTCAAAGCTAAAATCTTGTGTAATAATATGATGAACATATTAAAATTCACAGCCAATCCAAGCGAATATACATGCAGCAATACCTCTGTTCACAAATGCTTCTCTTCACAGACAGATTCACAAACAGAAGCGTTTGGCAAAATTTTGCTTCCATTCTCGAATCTGCATTGGGTGTGCTTCTTCCCTTCACAAGCACAAACACAACTGTCATCCTCAGAATCCAGGAACAAACTAAGCTCATGAACCAAGGTCCCTCTGTGTGTCATGGCAGTGCACTGGCTGGACACATGCAGGCTCAGTTCAGTCAGCTAATGAGTCACAGCTCACAGCTCCCATGGCATTGTCCCTGCACCTACTCTGCCCAGCCTGCACATGTGCCTGGGGACGCTGATATCCGATTCTTGGCTGCTGGGGATCCTGGGTTGACTTGGCCTGCATGCACACGGTGCTCTGCACAACCACTGTGGCATGCATGTCATAGGCTCACCACTGCTGATCCAAGTGATACTTGAGGCTAGCTTTGATCGTGTTTATCTTTAACTCTAAACTCTGCCTTCCTCTGCTGACCATCATATTTTTTTGTTTCTGCTTAAAATTGAATTTATTGCAGGTAAATATGAACACATATTGAACTCTTCTTAATAACCTCTAAAGATCACTTTATTAACCTACTATGAATAGGGTGTTGCTGGTCATATAAATAGACTTAGCTTTTATCTAATTTTTTAATGCATATTAGTAATATAGCAGACCCTTACTCACAAGGGCTGGTTATAACTCAAGTTGGTTGTAAGTCAAGACTATTTTTCCCATAATAAATCATGGAAATACCCGTCATTCATTCTGAACCTCCCAAAGTTCTTCTTAACTAACCTTTTCATAATAAAAAAAAGGATTGTATAACAGGCATAATTTACTAGAAATGCCAATAATTTTCCTAATGTATTCACCAAAAAGTTATAAAATTTGCCTTGCTTGCCAGACACAACAATTTCATACTGTACTCACCATTCAAGTTGACATCTTTGACTTATAGGAAGGGAGGATGAAATGGAAGGTGGTTACTGTTTGGAAGGAGGATCCCCTTCCATAAGAACATCAGGAATCTGGCTCTCTGTTGTCCTTTCTCTCCTTGGGAGAGTCTGTAGCCCACTAGGACCTACTTCTGGCTCACAAGGTCTCCACCTTTTCAGAACTAAAAACCTGTCTAAGGCTGTCTGTTTCTGTCTTTTCTTTAACACCATTCTGTAGTATGACGTGACATTGTCACTAAGCCAGTAAATGCAACGATTGGCTGTTTCTCTGACTGCCTGGGTCAAATGTTTGCAGCTCTGTGCATTTCTTCAGGATTTCCTGTATTTCGGAAGAACTTTGCTGCACTGATTATCAATACTCCCCCTCCTCTTCAGAAAGCTCCTCAGCTGCCATTCTCTGCTGCTCACCCAGAAGTTGCTGAAGTTCCTCTGTGGACAATTCCTGAGTGTTCCTCCAGCAGTTCCTCAGCATCACCACTGTCTACTTGCAAGCCCTAGACTCTGCTGTAGTGACAGTGTCATCCACCACAGGGTCAGCTGAAGGCTCAGGCTCCTCTAACTGCCTTCAGAGTCTCTCTCCTGTTTAACTTTAGGCCACACTTTCTTCCAAGCAGATCTCAGTGTCCTTAGAGGGACATTAGCCCAGGATTTCTCAGTTAACCCCATCTGGAAAAAGATGTTGTAATGTTCATTTAAGGGTTAGATCTATATCTGAGACCATCTGGAAGCACAAGCAGCCATCATTTGGGTTGTAACTCAAGATTCTGGTCATAAGTTAAAACTAAAATTCCAGTTGTAAACCAAGTTGTTCATGGTATAGGTTGGTTGTAACTTGAGAGTCCACTGTGGAGAATACTGAAATCCATTTTGGTGTATTGGTAGATAATGTATAATGCACTTGGTTATTTTCATCCCAGTATCCCTCTCTCGCCTCCCTTCCCCTGATCTTCTTCACCATCTCTAAAAATCTGCCTTCTAAGCTGGGCCTGGTGATGCAGGCCTGTAATTGTAGTACTTGGGAGGCTGAGGCAGGAGGATAGTAAGTTCAAGCCAACCTGGGCAACTTACAACTTAGTGAGACCCTGTCTCAAAAAATAAAAATTTAAAAAAGGCTGGGGATTTAGCTCAGGTTCAGTCCTCAGTGCTATAATATAAGTGTGTGAATAAATGAATGAAATAAAAATTTACTTTTTAGTTTTCTATCCTCTTTATTTATTTGTTTATTTGCTTGCAGATGACAAAACATGCAATATTTAACTTTCTGAGTCTGGCCAACTTCACTACGTGATGTATTCTAGTTCTGTCTATTTTCTTGCAAGCGACATCATGTCCTTCCTCTTTATGGCTCGGTGTTATCTCACATTTCTTTACCCATTCCTGTTGGTAGCGTCTAGGCTATAAACATGGGTGTGCGTGTATCACAGTACTATGGTGTCTTTAACTCTTTTTGAAAACATCAAGGAGTGGTGTAGCTGGAGTTTTAACACTTTCCCGCCAGTTTGAACCACTGGTGGGTATGTGCATGACTGCCCCATCAGGCAGCTTGTACCACTGATGGTACAAACAGATCTAACCACTTTTGTTGGTCTTTTTACTACAATGATGAGACTGTTATGTATGTACCACCAGTGCTTCAAGCTGGCCGAGCAGCAAGACATATGAATTACAGCCTCATTGTGGACAAGTTAAACTATGTTTTGTAGCAAATCTTCCAGTTCTCATGACTATAATGTGCAGTTTATTTTTGAAGTAGATTAGCTTTTTGGTTGTATTTTTACATTAAGAAGTTATATGTTCTTCATATTAAAAAGTTAGACAATACAGAAAATTGAATGAGTAAAAATCAGGCTTCTATAATTTGAAGGTTGAAAAAGAATGCTATTAAAACTTTTACCCCAAAAATCAGATAAACATTAGCACCTTGGCACTAAGGATGAGATTTCCCAATGCTTTTAACAGTTTATACTGCAGTTCAGAGGTCTTATATGGCCTATAATAAGTATCTGATAACTAGCTAGTGAGTATTATTTTTAGTGTTTTTCCCCCTGTGGCAGTGTTATGAAGTATATATCTTAAACACTTAGATAATAACTAAACTTTTATTCTAAGGGTGTTTTTTCCCACCATTTATTTGCTTCTTACTATCTGTTAAAGATTTTTAGTTGGCATGTATTATGTACCAAGGAAACATTTAGTGTAGGGCAGTTTAAAAAATGAGTAGGGGCTTCCAGCTTCATCTCTGGCATGTAGAACTGGAAATTTGTCACGCCCATCCTTGTAAGAAAAAGCTGAACAAACTGAAAAGTCAAAGATTCTTCTCAGGTCTTTCAGATAATTGAGATCATAGGACAAACTACCAGCTGAAATAAGGAGAGTCGGGAATATGTAGTAAGGATCAGCTTACCTGAAGCAGAAGCCACAGGCTGATAAAATACAAAATGGAAATTTTGATTAATTATTGGATACAGATTCTCACTCTGTTTTGAAAATGAGAAACTCCTGCAGGGCCAGTCTTAGAGAACCTTCCACATTTTCCTGTGTTCCGCCAGTCACCACACTGCGTTCTTTGGTGAATATCTGTGAATATTCCCCCAGGGGTTTTGGTGAAGAGAAAAGGACAAGTCATTTTGCAGTATGTCCACGAATTTCTGAAAAGGCCATTCTCCAATAGAAAAGACTTTACCAGAGTCTTGTCTAATCTGGGGGAAAGGCATTTAGCTCATTCTTCCTCCTCTAACCTTCCTGTCTCAGATATGGAGAGAAAAAGGAAAAAAAAAAAAATGACAGGCATTTCAAAGATCACAGCACAGGGTCTCAGGCCCACTTAAACACCAGGGTTCAGTCATAGGTTATAGGATGCTACCGTCTCCCGTATTTTGTTTCCACATCAACCAACCTTGAGTATAATAAAAATGTATCACAGCTTCAAGAGTTGTAAGAGACAGACTCTAATCAAAAAAGGAATTCTGAGAGGGGGACAGAGGTGTATGCATATAATCCTAGTACTCTGGAAGGCTGATGCGGAAACATGGGGATTTCAAACCCAGTCTAAAACAAAACAAGACAAGGAGTCTTTAGGGTGAACAAAACACAACCGGAGGGGAAAAATCAAGGACGTAGAGGAAAGTGATCCTCTGTCGCATAGAGCCCCACAGCCAGGGCACTTGCTAAATACAGCTCAGATCCTAGCCATATTAAAGTGAGAACTCACATTAAGGATCTGTTTTCCTCAGTTTCATTTACCCAGTACATCATGTGAAGCTTTAAACAAGAGGAATTACAAGGCACCGTGAAAAGTTTTAAAAAATAACAGTCCAACTAAACAAAGTAAGTATCAGAACTAAACTCAGATATATGCCTGTTACCGATTTGGAATTATTAAGGAATTTAAAATAACTTATTAATATAATGAGGACTGTAATGGAAAGTGTGCTGAAACAGATGGATAATTCAAGTTGGAGTTGGAAAGTCTTAAGAAGTAATCAAAAATTAATACTGGAAAATACCGCAACAAAATGAAGAATGTAGGTAACTGAGGAAAAAATCCATGAGTTTGAAAATAGGTCAACAGAAGCTCCCCAAATTAAAATTCAAAGAGAAAAAAATGTAAATTGTGATCATATTGATGATCAATGTAGAAAATATATTTTATAGAAGCTAACACCCATTTATGATTTTAAAAACTCAGCAGACTAGAAGTAGAGGGGAATTACTCAACTTGATGAGGGTTATCTGCACAGAGCCTATGGCTAACATAATTAATGATGAGAAACTAGGTGCTTTCTCCCTACGAATGAGTTGAGGGTGCCCCCTACACCATACCTATTCAGCACTGTACTGGAACTCACACTAGTTCAGTAAGACAAGAAAAGAAATTAAAAGGTAAACAACTTGAGAAGAAAGAAAATTCTTTGTTCATAGATGATATAATTGTTTAGGAAATTCCAAAAAATCAACAACAGAGACTCTTAGAATCATTAAATGGTTATAGTCATATCAAAGAAAAATTATGTAATACTAAATACTTCCCCAATCACCTATCCTGTTGTTTCAGAAATAATATACATATTAATTTGTTTCATTTACACTCTTAGTTTCTCTTAGCTCATTGAATATTTTTTTGCTAATATCTGTTACCACTATGTAAAAAAGAATCTTTTTTGTCTGTCTTGTACTCTAACTACTTTGAAAATAATGATACATAGTATGTTAACTATTGTTATTCTCTTACTATTTTGTTACAAAATTTTATTTTATTTTTTCATAAAAAAGAAGTTGTTAACATGTGCCAAGAGGAAAACAAACTGGAGGAAAGGCTGGCAGGGCACAGGCAGGCTACTGACAAGATTGTGTGGGTTGTGAAATTTCCATGAGTCTGCAAAGAGTGATGGGGATGAGAGTCTAAGAAATTCAGATAAGTGGTCCCAAAGTCTACCCTTACTCAACAAAGAGTATTTAGCAGAATTAGATGACGCTTTTTGAGTGGGCTGGGTCCAGATCATACAGGGGAGAGAAAAATGTCCCTGCTTAAAGTGGTCCTTGGGGAAATAGTGCCCTTACCAGAAAGTAGGTTTATGTGTGACCTTAAGTGACTCGTCTAGCCATTCTGCTTCAGGTTTACTTGTCTAATAAAACTTATAAGATTGCTAATATTGAAATACTTGCAAAATATTTAGCATGTAGAAATGGCTACAAAAATAATTTCATAGCATAGAATTAGAAGTACATTGGATTCTCAGATAACAAAACAAACAAAAAGGTCAATGACTTTCCTACTTAGCGGCATTGAAAAATTAGAATTTAAAATTAAAAGCACTTTACATTAGAACCATAGTGTATTTTGAAAGCTGAATGAATACTGATTACCTAACTAAAAGATTTTAAGAGTAGTGAAATGAAACTGAATACACAAATTTCAATCATAATTAAAAATACCTATTTCAACAGCCATCCTACTCAAAATGAATAAAATGCATAGCAGATACTATTCTTTGAAAGACATATCTTTACTGTTCTAAGTTATTATTTCTTCACGCATGACCAAAGTTACAGGTTTAATTCCTAAATAGGAAATAGTATATCCTTTATTAGGAAATTTGTATGACTGTTTAGAATATGCTTTTGCAATCTTGGATTTGGAAGATGGAGGTGTTGAATTCTTCTAGGCTGTGCATGTAGCTCAGGAGTAAAGCTTTTGCCTAGGGTATATGAAGCCCTGACTTTGATCCCCGCACAGAAGGAATTCTTTCCAGAAAAGTCTTCTTTAATATGCTAACCTTCCCAAAGCTGCCAGCTGTCCTGGCCTATTATCTGAACTCTGGCAAGTAAAGAAATAATCCACGGAAGAGTGGGCTGGGGAGTCATGGGAGTACTGCATGATACCCAGGGAAGTTTCATTCTTCCTGGGCCATGTTCAGACCTTTCAGTGGTGAGTAGCTATCATGTTTTATTGCTACATCCTTACCTTGATGAGAATTATGTATTGAATTACTTATAGCAACATCCAGCTGTGACAGTAGCTATTTGAAATTGTGCTAAGACAGAAGGAAACATTTGAACAAAATGTGAATGCCAACTTTGAAAGTCAGAAACAGACTTGATGCCTTACATCAGGGATTCCTTTTTTTTTTTTTTTTTTTTTTTTTTTTG
>NW_022900914.1:2946705-2964440 GCF_012274545.1 Fukomys damarensis | reverse complement strand
TTTTTTTTTTTTTTTTTTTGTACTGGAGTTCGAACTAGGATCCTTGTGCTTGTGAGGTGGTAGAACCACTGAGCTAAATCCCCAGCCCCCATCAGGGGTTCTTATTAGAAGCATAAATGGTTACCTCCAAGTTGCTGATTCAGTAGGTCTAGAACAGGACCTGGGGATGTGTATGACTGATAATTTCCCAGAGAGTATTCATCTTCAGAACCATTGCCCTAGACCTTCATGAATAAAAACCAGTAGAAAGTATCTGTTGTGAGTCTGAATTTTAGGAAATACCTTTAGTTCTTGTTTTAAATTGATAAGCTTATTACTTATAATGTTGAGCATGCGCTTTGCTCTCTGGGCTGCTTATGTTCATAATATTGGGTTAATAACTTAATAGAGGCTAGGTTCTTTCTACCTAATGAGTACAGTGCCATCTAGAGGTATTAGCCCAGAGGGCCACCACAGGGCCAGCGGAAGCTGTGGTGCGTGCAGGGGCAAATTTCAACTTGTCATCAGCAAGGATTTATTGACAACCAACTGATTATTATGTGTGGTCCTGCAGGGGAATAAACAGAAAGAAATCCTAGTCTCCATCTTTTAGAATAGTGATTTTCCACTTGTGTTCTCAGCAAACCAAAAGTTCTGTGTAGGCTAAGTGGAGCCATGGACCTTACCAGCCTCCATGCAGGCAGAACAATTCTGCCTTAATCTGTTTTACATGTTGGAGGTTATATTTGTAAGTGTATGCTATGGTAAATTGCTCAGCACGGACAGGATAGATACATTATTCATCATCCAACATTATTGTTAAGATATGGTGTGAAAAATACTTAATTTTTAAGACAGAGCTAAAACAGCACCTCAAATGTTAACAGTGTGTTTTGCTCCATTCTGACACATTCAAATTACGAACGATTGGAAATAATATTCTAGTTGTATCATAACCACAATTCAATATACATTGAATATAATTGAGAGAACAGATGTTCACCTGTGTCAGAAGAAAAGCATTCAATTTAAAAAAGTGAAAAGAAAATTTGAGAAATTAGTAAATTAGAATCAGCTTAGTTGGTGACAGATTCATTATTGGATATTTCAAGTCATTTGTTCAAAAAGAAGCTAGAAATTGTACTTGTTCAGTGGTAATAGATAAAATATGATTTTGAAAAGTACACCATCTTGCCGGGCATGGTGATGCGCGCCTGTAATCCCAGCTCTTGGGAGACTGAGGCAAGAGGATCACTGTGAGTTTGAGACCAGTCTGGGCTACATAGTGAGTTCCAGGTCAGTCTCAACTAAATAGTGAGACCTTGTCTCAAAAAAACCACCCCCCCCCAAAAAAAAGGACACCGTCTTGCAATTAATGATTAATTGAGTTGTGCTTTATCTAAAAAAACAATAAGTGATTCCCATGGCAGTCCCCTGTTGTTGTCATCTGCGAGCCCGCTTGTGGAACAAAATTCAGGAACCCAGACTGGGAGGACAAGGTGCGGAATCACCAGGCAGACTCCAGGGAGGTTTCTGGAACGCTTCTGTTTTATTGAGGACACTTACATATTTATATAGGTTAAGGCAGGGGTGGAGTCGGGATATTTGGCACATAGTTATTGGCCACATGTTAGTTTTTGGATTGTATGCTTTAGGGGCTCAGGCGAATGGAGTCAGGACTTTAGAGGTTTTTGAGAGGAACAGATCATCTGTGTAAGGTCAGATCTCTACACACACGAGGGGGCGGATTATTCCAGCCCTAATAGGCCTCGGAGTTTTCTCATGAGAGATGGGTGCGGCGCTCCTGACTCAGCCAGACATGAACCTGATCCTCAGTCCCCCAAATAGAAAGAAAGAAGAACCTGTGATGGCTTCTCTGTCACCAGGACCAGGACTGGCAGAGGAACAGGAAAGATGGAGTGACTGCGTAAGCCCAAGGCAGGGACACTCTGGCAGTAGATCTCGGATCACAGTCATTAGGAAGATACTAGTCTCTGGGTCCAAAGAAGCAGGAAGGACGGAGCCAGAGGAGTCAGCATCCCAGGCGGGTGGAGTGTCAGCATGGCGGGTCCTGCCCTGTACCGCAGACCAGACCACGCTGCTCCCCTCTTTGAAGCTCTTGGAAGTCCTCTCACTGTTTACAGAATGAATCCAGACTACCTGGGGTGATGGTCCGTGCCCTGTTCGATTAGTCACAACCTTTCTTTCTGACCTTTTGCTGCCCCTCTCCTTCAGCCAGAGATAGCCACAGACTTGGTGGCTTTTTCAGAAATAGCACCACACTTTTGTGCCTCTTGTTTTGGTTATTTGCTAAGTCTCTAGCACGTTGTTCTTGCTGAATTTCTCCTGATTGCCCTATTTCTGCCTATGTCCTCAGAAGATAAATCATTGATGTTAGTCAGCTGGAAAGCATAGTTTGAGGACTTTGGATTTTACCATCTGTAAGGAGAGTAATCATTTAAAATTCTTGTATAAGACTTGTGCTTAGGGTTTAGTTTTTCATTTGTTTTTAAGTAAGATAGCAGCTTTGAATAGAATGCCTATCTGCTGTCTCAACGTGTTGCATCCTTCCAGAGTGAGCGGAGTTGCATCAGTGTTTAGGTATAGGAAGCTCACAGAAAACTCAGGGAGCTCAGAACAGATGGGCCTAACTGAGAGTGTACTTTCACCCCAGCTTCAAAACTGGGAACAGTTGCCAAAGGAAAGCCGTTTGGGTCCATGAACTAAGCGAGCACAGAGAATCAGCGAGTGCAGTTCTCATCCAGCTGCTTCACTCGTTTAGCATGAACCCAGCAGGTCCTCTGGGGCTCCTGCATCCCTGTGTAGTAACAAAGCACTGAAGAGCGTTCTCCCTTTGAAGTATATGCAAGAGAACGAGGAGCAACGAGTTACAGCATTCTCATTTTTTAGGAGAATTTATTTTGAAAAAATTATTTAAATCATAGAAACATTTAAGGCGTCTACAAACAGTTATATAACACAAAACTGACAGTTGACCCTGCCGTAATTATTCAGTATGTTCGTTAATAGAATAAATGAAATAATACATGGGAAGTTATGTCTGTTTTTATCCTGTCTCCAGTTCTCCCTTCATGAATTTAGAGCAAATATTTCATGGCTCTTTTTATATTGATATGTGAATATTACTTTAAGTGTTTTAGAAGATTTAACTGAGTAACAGATGTGGTGCACTCCTGTGATCTTAGCACTCAGGAGGCTGAGGCAGAAGATTGCTACAAGTTCAAGCCCAGCCTGGCCTACGTAGTGAGACCCTGTTGGGAGAGGAGGTTACCTGCGTAACCTATACTCCTCTTGCTCAGAGAATTATTTTAAATATAAAATTCTGTTTAACCTTTTCTTATAAATATAATTTTTTTATTAAAAGTCTTAGTAAGAAGGCTGGGATCTAGGTGTGGTGGTACACACCAGTAATCCTAATACTCTGAAAGGCAGAGACAGGAAAATTGCAAGTTCAAGTGCAGCCTGGGCAACTTAGTGAGACCCTATCTCAAAATTTAAAAATAAAGGGCTCAGTGCAAAGACCCTGGGTCCAACCCTAGTACCACAAATGAATGGCCAGGGTAGAAGGTGAAGAAGGGAGAAGGGAAAGTGAGGATATAGCTCAGTGATGCTGCGCACAAAGTCCTGAGTGCAGTTCCCAGCACCAACCAGAAGACTTTGTTCTTATACCCCATGACATCATGGCAGATTTTTAAAAGATGTGTTATGGAGGGTGTATAAGCCCACATTTATTTTTTTAGGAGTATTTCTATTGATGGATTATTAATTTTAATTTTATGTTTTATATCAAACAATGTGTACTTAACAAGAAATTGACATATCAATAAAATATTAAATTTTTAATATGTAATGTTTAAAATAAACATCAACATTTCAAGCGTCAACTGTTTACTTGCTTACAAAAGATCTAAAATATAACAGCAGAAATAAATTCTTGTGTGAACCACAATGAAAATACAAACAAAACGCTACCACAGAAATAATCTGTGCTTCAGTTATCACACCGAAGGCAGTCTTCACACATGACACCCTGACAGCACGTATGTTTTGTTTTCCTGTCTTTTCTGGTAGGACATACTTGACTTCTTGCTGGTCTTCCTGTTTCCTTAGGAGGTTCTCGTGATGTCTCAACTGTCTGTTCATTGGTCTGCTACAGAATTCACTGGCAGAGTTCTCTGGGCAGATACATATTGTTCTTCCTCTGTTACAGTTATTCATTGATCACTTCCACTCCCAACCCTCCAAGACAATTTCTCCGTGATATTTTGTGATTGTTATTTTCTTTGTAAATGGTGAAACTTTGTGCCTGACGTTAGGATTGAGTAAAACATGACCATTGCCCAACACTGTGTTTCGAGTGACATCACAGTTGCTACATAACTTGTCAAAACATCTACTCTGCCTTTCGTTTTGTTGTAAATTGTGACCGTTTCTGGCTTCACTTGTGTTGAGGATTCACTATCCATCTTTTTTGTTGCTGTTTGTTTTGAGACAGCGTCTCACTGTGTAACACAGGCTGACCTTGAACTCACAGGATCCTCCTGCCTCAGCCTTCCAAGTGCTGGGGTTATAGGTGTGCACCACCATGCCCCATGCCCCACTTCACTATCAATCTCATAATCATCATGTGATGTTGAAAGTATCAACATTTTGTCTTTCTTTTCCGCTAGGAAGCCAATGCTACGTCTTTCTCAAATCCAAAGATTGTACTGTGCATTTCTCTATGGTGAACTTGCAACATTTTTAGGGAGTCTTTGCTTTTCTCTGGTGAACAGTTGCTGAGCTGGTCACCTGGTGTTCTTGTAGCAGATGTGACGTCAGTGGGAGACTACTAAACTGACGTCGAGTGTGAGCTCCGGGTTACTTTCTGAAATAGGTGCAGCGAGTCTGCTCGCAGCGTCACACGGATTATTGCTGCACCAGCACAGACCTGGTGGCTGAGTTCCAGGATAGATTTCTACATTAGGGTGTGAAATGTCTTCCCATCTACCAGGGCGTGTTTTTTATACCACACTTGGAAGGTTTACTTGGCACATATACCCGAAAGCTTCAACAGCCACGAAATGATGCGAGTTTTCATCACTTGTCATGTATTCACACAGTGTGTAAATTGCCTGACAGTTCGAAACAAAGGAAGAGATGAGCAAAGGGCAGCCAAATTGTCAGATTTTTTTTCTGTCATTAAAATGTAGGCAATTTTGAAGGAAACCAAATCTCTTGAGTGTCGCTGTTGTTCTAAAAGTCTGTGTCACATCTATCACTTCTCCATAAATTGGTTAGATTTTGACGATTACAATTACAGTGATAAACTCCTGCTATCAGAGCTTTTAGTTCAGAGAGGGATGTGTTGTGGTCAGTATATTTTTGAGTATTACTACTGGTGCATGTAGAATGTTTTATTGTGTTTCATTATTAGTGTATTTTTCAACATCTTGTAGTGTATCGTCCATCAGAAACAACTGCCAATGCTGTATTGCAGTGCTGGCTTTCCGTCCAGCAGGTTTCACCCTGGCAAGAACCTAGTAACATTTTCCGACCTAGTTCTAATGTTGGATCGTTCAGGTGCACATGACCATTTTATAGCATTGTGACCATCAAATACTTATTTACATCACTGTTTTCTTCCTCATCTGAATCAAAGTCTTCACCCTGTACTTGTCCATCTGTCATATCTTGCTAACTTCTTTGGCTTACACTATCCAAGTTATCCTTGGTAACTAAGTCACCTGATGACTCATTTTCAGCCTCCTCCCAAAGTTGTAAAAGCAGATTTTCATGCAACATTATAATGAATTGGATTAATTCTACAAGAAAAATCAAAAGAAAATGGTTAATAAAACAAATTATAAATACACAAAGACATAACAGCACATAACATGGGTAAAACTCACCCGTCTACACTTTGACACACATGCATACACCTTACTGCTATTCATCATACCAAGTGGATAAACACAAAGACTGCTTCTTTTTTTTTTCTCATTGAGTTTATTGGTACTTTTTAGGTATATAGTACAGTTACATTCATCATTGGGATCTTGTACCTTTACATGACAGGTCTTGGTTCTCATTTTTTCTCCATACCCCTGCCCTCCCTTTACCCCCTCCTCCCTTTCCTATAAAGATTGCTTCTTGTATTTCCTCAGTGCTATTGAGGCACACATCTGGGTACTATTATACTAAAGTCCATATTTTCATTAGAAAAGTATGGTAGGGGCACCTTTTACCCACTGAAATGCTCCAGGATAAGTTACAGCTTTGGAGTAATGGTGGGGAAGGGATGGACAAGTTCAGCAGTTGAGGAAATCTGGTCTGAAATGTAGGATATTTGCAGACTCCATTCTAGCAGAAGTCTCCAGTAGCACTAATCTCTGTTCTTACCGGTCTTGTGGTTGTTGAATACTTGCAAATACTGTTTGTGTGAAAATATATAGCTGAATTCATGCATTTTTATTCAGTGTGTAGCTAGATATATGTATGTATAATTATATATGTGATGAATCATGTATAGTAAATTATATTTAATAAATTTAGACTGTTATGCACACATTCAAATATGCAGTTAAATTTACACACTTATAGTAAAGTGTACAAAGTGTAGTAAAGAATGTTTTCTAGTAATTAATCTTGAGTAACTTGAAGAAAAGTATAGTACTTTTTAACGAGTCCCAAGAAGTATTACCTTTCTATCACGATCCAGTAGAACCCTATTCTTTTTTCACGTAAATGCTTGAGATTTTGGCTTCGAGGTTTTGTTCATTGTGTTCTTATATTTCCTCTTAGTAGACTGTGATTTCCTTTCAGACAGAGGTAATTTTTATTTAGATTTGAAAGAATCCGGAAGACAGTTCTGTGTGACAGAAAGGAAGGATATTTCAGATCGAGACTGTGCTAATTACGAGACAGTTTACACCAGTTCCATTTAAGCCTTTAAGTCTAAGTTCTTTAAACAAAGACTATTGAAAGTAAGTCTAAGTTCTTTAAACAAAGATTATTGAAAGTAATAAAGCAGTGTAACAGACTTAGTTGTCTGTTAGTATAAATTAGCCTAAAACAGTGATTCTCAGTGTGTCATCCTAGGATCAGTACGTTAACATCTGCAGATTTAGAGATGCAAACTCCTGAGTCAGCAGTTCGGGAGGTAGGTCCGGCAGTGTGTTGAACAGGGTTTCCGAGAGAGTCTATTCATGCTCACGTTTGAGAACCACCAGCCTAAACTAAAAGTGGTTCATGGAGTAGTTGAAAGGTCATGGGCTAAAGGACAGACAGACTCGGATTTGAATTTCACTTCTCTAATTTAAAAGGCCTGTGACTGCCAGTCTGTTACATATGAGTGTTGAGATTTTCACTTATAAAATGAAAATGACGACACTTACCAGCTTTGTTGTGAGGATTGACTGATATACTTTGAGTGCCTAGTACTCTAACTGTAGGAAGTATGGTTACTACTGGCAATATTTTTCCATTGTACTGATTACTTTTACTTAAGGAGTGAAAACATGCTTGTATTTTTGCTTTTAGATCCAAATGCTCAAGAAATTAAGGACATCTATGGACTGCGTGGTCAAATAGAACACAAAATAGCCTTTTTGAGAAGTCAGGTGCCAAAAGATGTGAAGCTTATCCTCGTGGGCCATTCGGTAGGCAGTTATATGGTTCTTCAGATGTTGAAGTACGCTCCTGAGCTCCCAGTAAGTATGCCGAAGGAGGTAGCTGATTGCACACACTCACAAACCCTCCCGAGCTTTCCTTTGCTCTTTTGTCTTATTCAGTAGACAAATAGAACAGAAAAAGGGAGAGTTGGTGGCTGCCTTTATCCTTAGCTATTATGTGACCTGTGTAAGTAGGTCATGGAGATGTGTTCATGGAGACGTTTCAAAGAGTAGAAAAGGGAGACAGAAATTTCGAAATGAATGCCTTTGATTCTAGGATTATCTGGAGTGCTAATGTTACTCTTAACTTGCTGTCTTTCATAAGGCAATATTTAAGAGCAATTATCAGCTAAGACATGAATAAGAATCTTATCTTTTTTTTTTTTGTTTCCCCTGATACCAGAGATTGAACTCGGGACTTTGTGCTTGCGAGGTACCACTAAGCTAAATCCACAGCCCTAAAAATCTTTTTATTGTGGGAGAGTGTTTTGAAAATATGTCTCCTCTCTGAAACAAAAAAAAAAACATATCAACATCGTTAATAGGCCAATGCTATAGAACACTACATCTTCAATCTCAAGTATGGCTCCTTTATTCTTGACTTGCCAGCCTTTTTTGAGACACATTTGTTCATTCACACATACTCCTTGAGTGCTGCTGTGTGCTAGATATTAAGTGAGACACTAAAGTAACGGAGATGAATTTGAAGTGAACTGCAAAAGATTTAAAACAAAAAGTTACACTTTGCCTAACAGTGTACACCATTGAAATGACCCACTGTAAGGATGTGATTGATGAGATAATTTATTTATTCATTCAACAAATGTATATTAAGGACTACCACGTATCAGGTACTGTACTGTTTTGAGGACAGGTGAGAGAGCCAGGCGTGTGATGGAAAAGAAAGACTAGCCAGTAGTTGTGATAGCTGTCACCTGTGTATGGACTGGGCGTGTGGAAACATGAAGGAGTGCTGTTTCACCTAGTAATCTGGAGGCAGGAGAGGAAGAAGTCCTTCGTGTCACCTCTGTGCTGGGATCTTGAGTTTTTCATTTTTCGTGACAAAATATTTCCCTGGTAGGGTCTTGGAGCTCCTTAGGAATTTGCTCCTTTTCCTGCCAGCTTGACTCATCTCTCATTATGGCCCTCAGAAAAACATAATCGTGGTCTTCTTGGCTAGGGATTTCAGTTCCAAATAGAGATTTTTAGTTTTCTCTTGTTGGATATTAGAAAATGCATGTTTCATTTCTAAGTGAATTCAATAAATTCAAGATTGTGCTCCAATTTGTATTATTGCTTCTACTGTGTTGCCCTCCCCCGCCAGGATAAGATGATTAAAAACAGAAGAATAGGCTTCGTTTGTGCTTTTGGCCTTTTATGTGGCTTCTGATATCTATTGATACACCCTTGAAATCCCCTCTAGGACTATGTTATGTGATTACCATCTTCCGGGTTTCAGCCCTGCCTTTTAGTAGGTTCCATGTGCACAGTTGCTATGAGCCCTGGTTCTAGAACCAGGACACCTAGATTCAAATTCTTTGGTGACCTTGGACAAGTTATTGAGTCTCTGCCTCAGTTTCCTTATATGTAAAATGGCAATAATAATATGTTCAGAATGCTTTTGTGAGGAATTTTATCAAGTACTAAGAAAGGTACCAAACAAAAGCTCCAAATACTGCGTTATTATTATGGAAATGACACTAGAATCATTGGCTTAGTCGTTAGATTTACTACCTTACTGGTTATCCACTGCTGTGTATCAAATTGTCCCATAACTAGCAGAGTAAACTATATGCATGCATGAAATGTAATCAGAATATCCAGTGAATGCTTCAGTTTTAATTTATTATAATAAAAGACACTTTTGCCATTAATTTCCCTCAAAATATTCCCGTGTTGTCTTATGTCTCGATGTCCCCACAGCCTCATGCACTCATAGGTAGGGCCTTTGGGAAGTAGCTGGGTTGGGGTTGTGGTAACTAAATTGGTTTGGCGTAGTTCTCGGTGTGGCTAGTGGAAGCCCGATTGTGGGTGTGAGTGGCATCAATCCGTAGGCTTGGAGCCTGAATGGACTATAAAGGGGTAGAAAAAAGGCAGGCTGCTGCCGCCCACCCCCTACCTGCTCTTCATGGACTGTTTCTCCTCTCTGGGGCCTCTTTGCCACCCTGCTTTAGAACCAGCCAACTATGGACTAAAACCTCTACAAACTGAACCAGAATAAACCTTTCCTCCTTTAACTTGTGGCTGTCAAGTATTTTGTTTCAACAACGAAAAAACTATGACTCCCTTGTTCCAGACACACTTATGCCATCATTCTTGCCACTTTCTTAAGCAGTTCTGGGAGTCCTCTTCTGAATCTTAACAAAGCATGATCAAAAATGTGGTGACATGCAACAGAAAGGCAAGCTCCCAAAAGCAAGATGGTGGGTCCTCGTCCACCTAATTCTCCAGATTTGGCACAGCGAGGCTTCTGGCTCTTCTGTAAAGTCAAAAGGACCGTGAAAGGTAAACCTTTTTAATTGATTCAGGACATTGAGGCAGATGCAACAGCGCAGTGCAGACACAAAAGAGGACTTCCAGAACTGTTTCGGAAAGTGGCAAGAATGATTAGATAATTGTGTTCAAAGTAATGGGATATACTCTGAAAGGAATTAATGGCAATGTGTCTATTACTGTAAAAATTAAAAAAAAAAAGATTTAAACATCCACCCTATATTTTGAACACACTCCATATTCTCTCATAGTTTCTAGTGCGAAATCTAGCCACAGCTTAGCCGAGTCCTCTGCAAAAGTTTCTCACAGCATTACCATCAATCAGCCTGCCTTCGGGTTATGGTCTCCCATGAAGACTTGAACTGAGGCCGGGTGTGGTGGCACACGCCAGTAATCCCAGCACTCGGGAGGCTGAGGCAGGAGGATGGCTGTGAGTTTGAGACCAGCCTGGGTTACATAGTGAGTTCCAGGTCGGTCTCAACTACATAGCGAGACCCTGTCTCAAAAAATCAAACAAACAAACAAATGACTTGAACTGAGATGGATCTGCGCCCAAGTTCACTCACGGGGGTTGTTTGCAGGATTCGGTTCCTGAGAGTTGTTGGGTCTTAGTTCATTCTTGACATTGGGGTGGACATCACTCTCCGTACGTGGCAGCCTCTCACTGGCTGCATCAGAGAAAACTGGTAAAGAGCCAGGGAGTATCTACTGGCAGGGTGGACGTCAGGCCGTAACTGAGTCACAGGTGTGACAGCACACCACGTCCGCTCTTTGTTCTTGTTAGAATCAAGTCACTAGGTCTGTCCCACACTCAAGGGTGGGACGCACCAAGGTGTGAGTGCTGGGAGGTGGAGAGCACTGGGCATCGTGTCAGAAGCTGCCCCTCCCTCCACTGTAGAGATGGGATTTCGTCGGAGTGAAGTACAATCAAGCATGTGAATATAAAAATATGTAAAATATTGGGTTTATTTCCTGGTATAGACATGACTTCATCCTGTCAAAAACTTTTAGTAAATTGATATGAAATAGCAATTTTGTTACTAAGTTATTATTTTGCTTAAGTCATTGTAAACATTAAAAAGGATCCTTGCATATATGAATTAATAGCAGCATTACTGTTCAGGAAACATAAGGGAAACATATTCCTTAGGTTATCACAGTCTTAACTTAGTCACAAGTCTGTGCTTTTAGTTTTTGTTTGCTCGAGATCCATTCTACATGCAGTACATGGTTTCTCTTACGTATATTTGAAACCACTTGTGTACCACATTTGCTTTGAACCATTCTCTCTTTCGGTCTTCCATTTACAATGTCTGTTGAGAGAGAAGTACAGCACGTCTTAAGGTTAATGTCTTCCTCTTACAGCTTCGTAAGCTTCATTACTTTGCGATTACTGCATTGCTTTCAGGTGTTCCTGCCCTTGCAGGACTCATAATGGAAGGGACTTAGAGCTCAGTGGTAGATCATGTGCTTAGCATGTGTGAAGCTGAGTTCAATCCCCAGCACCAAAAAAAGGGGGAAGAAATGAGGGAGGGAAAAAAGAAATGAAGGAGGGAGGTATGAAAGAAGAGAAGCAAGGAAGGGAAGAAGGGCAAAGAATTGTAATGAAAAAGATGGAACACGAACTTAAGTTTGTAGAGCTACAACTCATACTGTGACTATAGAGTTTTCAGAGAAACATATGAAACTATTTTTATCTTCATAAAGAGAGTTTGCTAGAAAATAATATGTGCAATAAATTGTCCATAAATGGTGCCCTTTTGGGGGACAGCAAGAGAGTAAGGCAACTGTATGTTTTTTTATTATTCAAAAGCTTTTTCTGGTTTCAATTAACTATGCTATTGAAATCCCCCGCACCCCGCCCGCCACCTCACTAAACACCTGGGCCAGGTCATGTTAGTGATGTGATCCCTGCTGAAGTGTTGAAAATTCAGTGTCTCTGGGCTACTCAAGACAACACATACTGCATGCCTGAATTCAGTTAGCACGACACGCTCCATTTGAGATGCATTTGACAATCAGGCAAGTTTGTGTGAGCCAGAGTGTTGCAATTCCTAATCATTTTGCCAAAAATAAGTTAACTGTTATGTTTTATAACATATGAAGTGTGATAATAAGAAACTTGTGTTTCTGTCTATTCTTTATTTTTACTGGAATTTTTGACTCCCAGAGGTTTTAGGACATATTTGTAGTTCAGTAGCAGGATTATTTGGTTGTATTTTGCTTCAGTTCTGTATAATATTTTTGTGACTAATTACAGGCAATTTGGGTCTTAACATATTTTAAAAGACTTATTACATATGTCCGGTATGTCATTTGACCAACATTTGATATGCTGTAAAAATCATTGCCTCTTAAAAATCGATACTTAATTTTTTTGTTTTTTAAGAAAGACTGCTGAAAATGCAAATAAGGATCAAAATGTATAATAGATAATGTGAAATTGGAGGAAAAGGTGCAAAGGGAAAGGGGAAGTAGGAGGGGTCGGGGAAAGGAAGGAGGGGAATGGAATTATGAAAAATGGATACAGACTTTGTAAACAGGGAAGGTTGAGGGGATGAAGGGAGGGAGGGATGAGAAAAAATAAGAATCAAGGTATATTATGTAAAGGTACAAATCTCCAGTGATGATTGTCATTATATTGTATACCAGTGTATCAAATGTACCAATAAAATTTTGTATAAAAAAGGAAGTTTGATACATAGAACTATAGAACTTGTTCAGATATTTTACCACTGCTGTCCAGACTAGAGAATTTAAGAAGGTAGTAGTTAAGTGGAAGACTGCTAAGTAGTAGTTGTCATAACCTGTAATAACTTGCTTTTACACTCAGGATCATAGACTTGAGATTGGCTTTAGAGACGGTACAGCCCTGTCTTTCATGTTTAGGTAAGAAGTGAGAGAAAGGGACCTTGCCGGGAGTTGCTTTTGGGCACTTCTAAGCCCAGTGTGACTTGCTACTGTGGTCATATAAGTGTTTTCGAGAGACCCCTGTGTGGAGGCTGAAGAACCTGAAGGAGGAGGGGCCTACTGGGAGGAGATCGGGTCACTGAATGCATGACCTCAGTGGGACCCTAGTCCTCTCCGTCTTTGCAACAGCTGTCAAGTAAACAGGCCTCCTTTGCGGTGTGCTTCCTGGGTGACGTCTTGCACTACCAACCACAGACCAGAACAGCCTTGCCAACTGGTCATGAAGTAAAACCTCCAAAGCTGTGAGCCAAATAAGCCTTTCGCCTTCATAAGGTGGTTATCAGATATTTTGTCACAGTGACAAAAAACTGACAAACACAGGTATACTTATATTGGCTGTGGGTATAAGAAGAGTCTAAGAAGGTATCTGATGGCTTTTTCAGCCTTTGGGTGATAGCAAATCCTGCCTGTACGATGACATGCACCGGGAGCGCGGTTAGATTAATGTGACTCCTTGTGTGGCAAGGAGTAGAAACCCTGTGCACACTCCTACAACTTGGGGGAAGAGCAAACAGATGATGTAGAAACAAAAAAATAGAAGTCATGTCTTGTCATAGTTATTTTTCTTGTTGCTGAGACAAAATATTGGACATCCACAAGTAAAAGGAGGTTTCAGTCCATAGTCAGCTGACTCCAGGGCAGGGTGGCAAACAGAGGGTAATCATAGAGAAACAGTTCATGGCCTGGCAGGCAGAAGGCAGCATGCAGCAGCAGCAGCCTGCCTTTCCTCTTTCCCTTTATATTCCATCAGGCTGTAAGCCTATTGATTGGTGCCACTCACACCTAAGGTGGGGCTTCCATTATCCACTCCAGAACTAATCTATTTAATAATTACACACCTTTAACCCCAATATCACACACACCCTAGATCCAGCCACCTCCAAAAGCCCCACCCATGAACACATGAGGCGTTGGGGGGACATCTGCCTACAAGATATAATGTATCTCTCTATTTAGAGTCTGCTTTCTGCCATCATCAGTGCTCTGTATGTTAAAGATGTGCCATCTGATTTTGCCAATCTGATCTTAACTAAAGTTTAATATTGTAAGTTAGCTGGACGTAGCTGGACTCTGCACTGAGTTCTGGGTAAACTTAAGGTACTATGGAGGGAGGGAGAAAGGGAGGATAGGAGACAATTCGTATGTCATAGTAACACATTGAATAGCAAAACAATCCAGGTGAACCCTGTTTGAGTTCCTGACGCACAGGAATTGGGAGAATAATTGTTAAGACTGATCACTGTGGTTTGAACCATAAGCTTGTGGATGGTATGTTATACAGCATCATATAAGTGAAACAAGGCAACAGAGTTGAGTGAAGTAAAGGCCAAAGAGGATGACAACATGACAGCTGGTATTAGTAACTGAAGGGTCACTGATGTGCTTGAAGAGAACGCCTAAGTGAAACAGTGGGAGAAGATTGCAGGAAGTTAGGTGATTGGTATACAGTGATCATGGAATTGGGCCATGAAACGGAGAATACAAGATAAGGTCAGGTCAGGGACTGTTTTGTTTTTCCTGTATGTGGGAAAAAATTTAACATGTACTGAGGGAGCAGCGATAGATGTTGAAAATGAAAGAGAAATAGGAACTTTTCTTGTATCAGGTTTCCTTCTATTTGTCTATTAAACCTTTATCCTTGAAAACTAAGAAATTGAATTTTTCTTAGTCTTTGTGTTCTTGTAAAAGTATTTTTCTCTTGTAGGGGGATAGTATATACGATTTTACTTGGTTCTCCTTTCAGGTTAGAAGCCCAGTCAACTTTTATATTGTCGTTACTAATAATAACTTTGCGTAACAAACATTTGAAATTCTATCAATACATTCACATGTAACATGGTCATTTAAAAGTCTGTCAGTGAGACTGAAATTCCAAGGGTTCTGTGTCCAACCTGCACGTCGGTTATGAGGAGGTGATGGGACACGGACTCTTGTTTTCTAACTTTCCCACGTCTGCCTTCCAGTTGAATTGATTACAGAGGTTATGGTTATAGATGACTACAAACCTCTAAAACCTACTTGGCCTTAGTTTAAAAATTCTATTGTTACTTCTTTAATACTTGAGTTCTTCAAACACACAAAGAAGGCATTAGTGGAGGGCAGGTGAGCATGCTGAGGGGAGTGTGAGTCTCGGAGAAATAAGAGCACACATGGCGTGTTACAGAGCATGGGAGATAAAGGGGTGAGAGCAGAAACTGAACTGGAAGGTGGCGGATCCTTGCCCGAGAATCGAGCTGGGGTTGGGGACAGTCATGTGCAGACATAGTTCCTTGTCATTTGCCACCTGTCTGCACGCGACTGTAACGAAGCCTGATGTGTGAAGAGTCCAGGGGTCAAGCAGTTAGCAACCAACTACTCTGCTGTGAAAAACTCTTCACTTCAGGAAATAATAAACCTGCTCTGAGGAAAGTCGTGTCGAATATGGTGCAATACTATGATCCCAGTGACTTACGAATGTGTTTCGGTATGTGTGTATGTTTAGCTGTTTACTTGTGCACACGTGTCTTGTCTAAAGTACCTAGGAGAATACCTTACTGAAAACTGGACACATGGAAAATTTCAACTTTTCAACCTTAGCCATTTTTTTAGTTATCTGCATATTTTTTTAGAATCTTGAAATTGCTTTCAAAGTGGAAAAATTATGTGGGTTTTTTTCATCTTTTCATAGCTCAAAAACTATTTAATATATTTTGCTCAGACTTTGCAAAAAAAAAATCACCTTTGGGCTGAAACGAAGCATGGAAAATTTCACCACAATGGGCTAATTTTTTGGAAAGCTGCAAGAAAGTGAAAGCAGGAGTTTATAATAGAACATTTTTCATGCATGTTAATACTTAGTACTTTATCTGATGCATTTCTTCTGAGAATTTCTGAATGCCTTTCAGCCTTAAATATTGATCCATTTAAATATTTGGGTATCCATGATGTACTTTTAGATGTAGAAAATGTCTCTTGTCTTCTCCCATCTTGGGAGTTGGTGAGATGTGCTCACAGGGACAGGTGGAGGAACGGATGCGAAGTGGCTCCGTAGAAGCCGCACACGTGCTGCCTGGCACATTTTATCATTACCTGTCCCTGGCCCAGGCGTAGTGAGTAGCACACAGTAGTGGCCGCAGACACCGATTCAGGTATCTGGACAGCAGTTACCAAAGCAGTGTCAACATCGCCTGGGATGATTACTAGAAATGCACATTGTAGGTCTCATGCTGGAACGGGAACTGTGGAGTGTGGGACAATCGGCACTGTGACCGTGCTGACGATTCTGCGCATGTCCAGGCTTGAGAACCATCCACCTAAGCTTCTCAAAAGATTAAACCATACAATGAATGGAAATGCTCTGGACAGGTAAACGTGTCCTTGGTCTTTCTGTGACATACCAACTCTACCTTCTCATATCATCCCTTGAAAGCAGGAGGAATACTAATCAGATTCTTTACAAGCTGTTTCTGTATTAATGTACTCTAACTCTTTCCACTTAGGAACTTGTCCACATGTGCAGGACTCCCTGCTTGTTTAGAGTAATGACACAACCAACGTGTGTTTTCTCATTGCCTTGAGTTATCAGGGTCAAGTCTAGCCTGGAATGGGACTGGGTAGTGTTTCGTTTTCATCTCTTGGAAGTAGGTCTTAAAGTCCAAGATTTTTTATTCATTATTTATTTGTGGAGCTATGGGTTGAACCCAGGGCTTCACAAATGTTAGGCAATCACTCTGCCCCTAAGCTACATTCCCAGCATCTTGAATCGAAAACTTAAACAGCAGGATACCAGTTTTGTCAGTGGAAACTGAGTTACGGTCTGCTGTTTTGTGTGCAAGTTCTCAGCCTTAGGTTTTGCACAAGCCTTCCACGTTCATTCAAACTCCAGTGTCTGTGGCATTATAACAGATTTGGAGGCTGTTACCTTGGTGTTGGAAGTCACCTATCTATTCTATATGGTCCTTTAGCCAATGACTCCTGCCTGGCTTGGTATAAGGGTGAGAAATGTGGGCATAGCCCAGTCCAGTGATAGCGAACCCTTTAGAGCTTTCAGTGATATAAACATCCCACTGCAGCATGTGTGCCATAGGTTCATCACCCCTGGCCTAGGGAAATTGAAGGAATTTAAGGTCTGTACAGCAACAACTCACCTGAGTGAAGCCTGTAGCTATATAAGCTATTATGAAAGGGAAGGAAAAAGATGTCTCTTTAAAATTGATAATACAAAGTTTTATTGTGAAAACCTTCAAAAAAAATAAAATAATTGTATAATAAATCTCCAAATAGCCATTATCCAAAGTAACATAGCCACTAATATTTTGTTATCTTTATCCCATCTTTCTCTTAACTACTTTCAGGTAAATTATAGCCCTCTTGATATTTCATCCTGAAATTCTTTACTGTATATCTTGGTCAAAGGACATTTTCTTACATAATTACCTTAGCATCACACTTGCCAAAATGAATGGCCATTCTTTAATATCATTAGTTACAATCTAACTCAGATTTTCTTTGCCCCCAAAATATCTTTTTATAATTGGTTTGCAAGATCCTTCTTTAAAGTTTTCTTTCTAATATAAGTTAAAGTATTTGTGAACTCCAGGAAGGTAGAAAATAAAAGTCAAAAAAAAAAAAAAAAAAAAG
>NW_022900914.1:2942913-2946631 GCF_012274545.1 Fukomys damarensis | reverse complement strand
AAAAAAAAAAAAAAAAAAAAAGGCACCATTGATGTAGTGTCCAGAAAGACTGCGTATACACATTGCTTTTATAGTGGCAGGTAGCTTCTTAAAACAGAATGTGAAATTGGCTTATAGAAAAGTCTAGGTAGATTTCAGTACAATTTGTTTTAGAGTTCCTTGGTGTAAGAGTCCATTGTTTTAAAAGGATCACTTTAAAGCTAACTTCTTTGAGTTGCTGTGCTTAGACTTGAGAAAATAATATAGCATCCCTCTCAATTTCTTCAATGAAAAAAAGAAAAGAAGTTTTATATTAATGCATGTTTGCAGTATATAATGTTTACCTTCTTTATGCAAGTTGGTACCTGTACACAGCACATCCTGGCCACCTGGCCGTCTTACCTGTTTACGCATTGACCTTCTCAATGTTGCTTGGGCAGGAGTCATTTCAGCCAATCATTTCTCATTTGCAGGAGGTACACTCTTGTGTGTCTTTTTCTTTGTTTTATATTAACTATGTTTTGCATACTTTTTTATTTGGAATGTTGTATTTGCCTTTGATGTTTGTTTCTAGTGAAATTTTTGATGTTTGTTTCTAGAAAAATAACCTGATTTTTTGCTCCATTGTATAAAAACTCTTGGCGTAAGTAAGTTAGATACAATTTCTGTACTTCTCCAGAACTCAGTGATATCCTTCTACAATATAAAACAGAAACGTTTGAGACTCTGAGACTAAATAGAAAAGAAATGCCCAAAGATCTACAAAATAAAAAAACTGAAAAAGAGAAATATTGACATGTCAGAGGCTGTTATGAATTTGAAAGTCAAAAAAGACATCTCATTGTCAGCTATTCATAATACAGAAATGATAGAACTTGAAGAAACTAAAAAATAAGAAATAAAGAAAACTAAAATATTGACTAACACCTAAAAAGCTATCCTATGATCAAAAAGTGAGGAAAACTTATTGTAAAATACGCATCTTCTGGATTGCAATATGGAACTTGTTTGTTCTTTATTCAAAATAAGTGGTTCGAAAAGTCTTTCACAATTTAGATTAGCTCTAATAGACAATATTTGAAAAAATACGGGACAGAGAATGCCAACGAGAACATCAACATCTTCACCATTATGTTTAGTGGGTAGACTTTATTGAAATTATGCCACCCACAGAAAAAAAGAAAAGGCCAACACGACAGTGTCAAATGTGTTATTCAAAGAAAGACGATAATACAAAAAAGAATTCGGAAAGAGACTAGAACTGTCCAGATTGTAATGTTGCATTGTGTATTGACTCTTTTAGGATATACCATACACAGAAAAATTACTGCATAAATATGATAAAATTGTTTCTCTTTTTCCCGTTATCTTATAAAGATTATCAAAAATGTATATAATTTTTGGTCATTCTGTATTTAAAGAGTTGGACTGCTAAGTGGTTAATTCCTTTTTCATCTCTCCTCTCCCATCTCTTGATCTCCTTCCTATCTGAGATTATTTGAGTTGTATTTACATTTGTATTTACTGGGATATAAATTTTATTTAAGGTATATAATCCCTTGTGGACACTTAAAGATTAAATTAATTTACCGTGGTGGTAGTTAATCCTGTCAGCAACACTGCAGAAGCTGTTATATTTTACTTTATACATGAGGGAACTGTGACTTAGAAAGGCAGCTAGTAAGTATCTTAAGCCCAGGGTCTATGCTGTTTGTCATCAGACTGAAAGGTTAACCTTTTACTATAAGGAATTTGTGAGATCCATAAGAAGAACATTAGGTTCTCAAATAAAGAGGCAAAGAACGTGAACATGACAGATAAGTCGCTGAAGAAGCTAGCTAATGAGATGTTCCAAAAAATGTGTACCTGGCACAGTGTATGACACAGCGATAATAAATCAGTACACAGTTGTATGTAATGAGGTCTGCTTACGAGCATGTAGTGCTTACTCGTGTGCATTTGATGAGTGAACCTCGACAGGTATCAGAGTTAACTGCTATCATTGCAGACTTTAAAAGAACAAGTTGTGTTGTGCATGTGTGTCCTGCAGACCCTGTGAGAAGTCTGAGCATGTAAATCCCAGCAGAAATAGATTAACAGGATTCTGTGGAACTGCCTTTTTGTGGCTATTTTTTATTACAGCCAGAAACTTTTAGATCTGTTTGTAGAGATGAGAAATAAGAATATGATCTTCAAGGAGGGGAAAGGCTCTCCAGTATGGTTTTCCAGTTGTATGAAGTTGTTTTATACTCACTCCTCGCTTGTATGGAAAATCTGCGAACAATATGCAGTGTTGACCTCAAAAAATTCCCTGAAGTGGAAAAAGCCTAGCAGGCACTAAATGAAAGATGCTTCCCAAGAATAAAATGTGGTCGCTTTGAGATCTCACATTCCAGACCAGCTCAGACTTTATGTTTGGTTGGGAGAAAGCAGGATTGTCAGGTATCAGGAAGGTGTACTGATAGTACAAGACCGCGACTGAAGCTGGCAGATTCACTGACAGCCATGGCACCTTCTCTTTACTGGCACAAACTCAAGTTTTGTCCCTGGAGTCCAACAAGATTTCCAAAAACTTCCTTTGGCTTCTTGGCCTCTTAGCTTCTCACAATTCAGTATGTAACTAAAGAAAGCTATTTCAGCACTCTTCTTTGAGTTTCCTTTTCCCTAGGATCTTGGCCTTACGAATTCCCTCTGCCTTTGGTGCTTTCAAGGGACTTTAAGCAATATTTTCCCAGTTTTTTAATTGCTCTTGACAGGGAGATTTCTTTGCAGCAAGGTAGCCCATTACCTGGTTCCTGCTCTGCACCATTTGGCCAGCTATTGCCTGGTTTCAAGTTCTGCCAGGCCTGCTGTTGAGAAGTGCATCATTTGGTGTTTTTTGTTGTTGCTGTTGATGTTTGGGTTTGGGTGTTTTTGTTTTTGTTTTTTTAGTATAACAAAAGGCAATTTATTTGGGGGAAATGATGGAAAAGTAAGAGAAAAGATGGGAAAAAAAAAGGATAGTCAGCTCCCATGAGGCGGTAGTGGCTTCAGGGATGATGTTTCAGAACTGGTGTATTTGACTCTAGAATTTTCAAGTTTACCCCCAGTATGATACCTTACAATGATATTTCTTGGGATGATTATCCTTTCAATCTGGAAACTGGCATATTTCCAGAGTGAGAACTTTCCAGAGTGAGAACTTCCTCTTTTCTCATTACTCATGTGTGAAGCTTTCAGAAGTGTCTCTTTGTTTCTATTGCCCATCTCTTGTCTTTTAGTACTATACAGTGAGAAGCACAAGAGGCTTCCCCAATAGTATCTTGTAACTCATCTAATTAAACTCTAGATGTTAGCATTCATGCAGATAGTTTGTAAGGAATTTCTTATTCTTTGTTTCTTCTTTGTACTTTTATTTCATGGATCTCTTTCTGGGGGGTGGGGGGCAAATTTTTAGCATTTTTGTCTTGTGTTGTCTGTATTCATTCCGAATTTCTTTTTCCACGTTTTGTTATGTTGTTCTGTCATAATCAAAACTTTGTTAGGCTGTTTGATATCTCTGTTATCTATGTACATTTAAGAATGGCATCAAAAATGCTAGGAGGTTTTATTTGTGAGTGGGTTTTGTCAGCTGGTCAGCTTTACTGAGGCTGACTGGACAGGTACCCTGGCATTTTATGTTGGTATTACCCAGTTTCACCATTTGTATGTATTTTTTTCTACAACCAGTTTCTCAAAAAAAAAAAAAAATATTTTAGCA
>NW_022900914.1:2921118-2942687 GCF_012274545.1 Fukomys damarensis | reverse complement strand
AAAAAAAAAAAAAATATTTTAGCCAGGAGTGATGGCACTCACCTGTGGAGGCTGAGGCCACAGGATCACAAGCTCAAACCCAGCCAGGGCAACCTAAAACTTAGCAAGACTCTATTATCAAAATAATAAATAAATTCAAAGGGCTGGTGATGCAGCCCAGTGTTCAGTCCCAACTACTAGTGGGGGTGGGGGTGAATCTCCAAAGCTCTTACCTTGAAATGAATAGCCCAGGGGGCAGGTGTAGCATATGAAAGACTCAGTGAGTGGTGTCTTGGCTTTTGCTTTTACTCCATTTCTTGCCTCTGCCTCTGCCTCTTCCCTGTATGCCCTGTATGGCCACGTCTGGATCTTCTTCCCTTCATTTTCTCCATGGAACAAACCTCCAGGCTGTGCGGGGCTGTGAAACAGTGGCGTGGGTGCTGGGTGAGGGCTGTGCCCTGAGGACTGGCTGTCTAGCAGCTAGACTGTCATTCATTTAGTCCATGCTGTGCTGTGTGTGCAGTGCCCACTACAGAGCGCCTGTGAGGACTTAGGTGCATCTGTGACTAAATCAGGAGAGCACAACCGTGCCTTTGAAGAGATTTCAGTCACCTGGGAGAGGTGGAAATAAACATAAAAATGAATAAATTAATCTTTTCAAGAGTGATAATGTGGCGTACACCTATAATCGCAGCAGTCCGAGGCTGAGACAGGAAGATTTCCAAAAGCTTGAGCTCAGCCTCTGCTACGTAGTGAGTTCAAGGCCAACCTGAACTACATAGTGAGACCCTGTTTCAAAAAGAGGTGACGATGATAGAAGCCGGGCGTGGTGGTGCACACCTGTAATCCCAGCACTCAGGAGGCTGAAGCAGGAGGATCACTGTGAGTTCGAGACCAGCCTGAGCTACATAGTGGGTTCCAGGTCAGTCTCAACTACACAGTGAGAATGATGATGCCTTGATAAAAAGAATAGCACGATGGATAGACGGGTGAAGTGCCTCGCCTGGGGGATAGAGGGCAGTGGTGGACTGCAAGTGATGTTTTAACATTTAACTTGGAAGTCATTTCAAACTCAGAGAGGTGCAGGATTGAGAACAGAGCAGAGAGCACAGTGTATCATTTACTCAGACTGCGTTCGCCTCCCTTGCCTTGTCCTCTCTCGTTCTCGCCCTCTCCCTGCCTCCGTCCTGCCTTCTCCCCCCAGCCCTAGCTTCCCCTCCACACGCTTTCTCTGCGTGTGTCTGTGTCCTAAACTGTTTGAGGCTATGTTGAATGTGCCTTTTATCCATAAGCACATCCTGAAATGCGTAGGTTTTAAGGATAAGGATATTCTCTTTCTTGCCCGCGGTGTGCTATTCGGTACAGGTAAACTATGTCTGATACTGTAGTCTGCTTCCCATTCCCCAGTGTTGTCATGGGACCCACTGGTGCCCTTGTTGATGTTTTGCCCTGGAGTCTGGGATCCAGTCTGGAATCAGGCATTGTGTGTAGCTCTCGTCTCTCTTTATTCTTAACAGCATTCTATTTTTTTTTCATAAAACTGACATTATGAAGACTACAGTTACTTTTTAAAAAGAAGAAAAAGAAAACCCTTCCTCTTGTGTTTGTCTTGCGTTCCCTACGAGCGCACTGAGGTTGTGACTCTGGTCCCCACAGGGTCACACAGGGTCTGGGCACGTGGCGTTGCGTGGCTCCTCGGTGGCGGTGCTGACTTTGATCCCGAATTTCTCCCCATATACTTTCTACTTTTTCCTGACAATTAATAAACAGCGAGGAGGTACTTTTAAGATTATGCCGGTGTCCTGCCCTTCATCCAGATTTCCCCTTCGATTTAACATCCGTTGTCTACCCTTGCTCGGTGTTCACCAGGACAGCTGCAAAATGGACTCCAGCTCTAGGTCTCCTCAGCCTTCAGTCTTCTGCAAACAAAGCCCTACCTTCACGTCTATGTATTTACATCTGTGTGTAGTTATCAATGTGGAGTTTTCAGTTTGATTTATTAAAGTGTGTGCTTTATCATATAATTCGTTATTTTGGTGACAGTGTTTGGCCGTTGCGAACCGCTTGTTGTGGCCCCGTACGAGGCAAGGTCAGTAGGCCTCCCTGAGAAGTCACTCACACAGGCCTGTCTAGGGACGAGGGCTCCAGGCCGCAGTCATGGCAGAGGCTGCAGGGCTGGGATATACCTGTCTGGGGAGCAGCCAGGAGGCCAGGGTGGCTGGAGCGAGGGGCACAGAGTTACGGAGTCATAGTAGTGGTCTAGAAGACTGCTTCTACTCCGAATCAGCAGAAGGATGATGTCTGGCTTAGATTTTAACAGGAGCATCGCCCTGCTGTGTTTGGAACGGACGGAGAGAATGAGAATGAAAGAAGGGCGGCCAGGTATGAAGCCGTCGCAGTGACTCAGGGGAGCAGCTGAGGTGAGGAGACGGGCATCTGAAGGGCAAGCCTCAGAAAGTTCTCCTTGATTGAATGCAAAACGTGAGAAAGGGGGAGACTAGGGTGACAGTGAGGTGTTGCCCTGAGAAACGAGAAGGGCAGAGGCCGTCAGCTGGATGAAGACTGGGTGGACTCACTTTGGGGACGATCCAGAGCGCAGTTTTGGAATTCTGTGATTGAGGTGATGTGTGGACATCGGAAGTAGATGGACAGTAGAAAGCTATCGTGAAAAGGAAAGGGGGATTGGAGAGAAGAGAAAGGGTCACCTGTAATCCCAGCATTCTGGGAGGCTGGGCCCGGAGGACCACGAGGGATCTAGCAGCGATCACCCACTGAGGACCCAGTGGGTCAGTCCTCGCTACCACTGGGAGAGGGAAGTGGGGGAGGGGAGGGACACGAGGCAGAGCGTCCAGGGCGACCACCATCCAGTGAGACTGAAAAGGAGAAATCAGAGAGGTGAGGGAGGTGAAAAACCAGGACTTAGGATCCTCAGGGCCAGCTGAAGTAAGCGTGTAGAGATAGCGATTCGCTCTGTGGGCTACACAGTGTAGTTCTCATTAGATGAGGGCTGGACACGGACCCCTGGGTTTAGCGCTGTGGATGTCTGTGCTGAACGTGAGCAGTTTCAGCAGAGTGGGACAGATGAAAGATTTTCAGCCAGTCGTACCTCAGTGCATAGCCTTCACCGTTAACGCTGCTGTGGATGAATTTTCCTTCTATTCGTATTCCCCTCTGGAGATGCAGATAAAATGTTCTGACGTGTTGGAGATGGAGAGCCCTCTGGAGGCCCTGGAATCTCAGCTGTCATTCGGCTCCTTCCTCTCTCTTCCCTCTTCTGAAACCCACCATCAGCATTGTCTCATCTGTTGTACACATTGTCTTTTATTTTTTCTTTTGCATTTTAAAAAATTATTTTCATTTTACTTAGATTTGGAGAGAAAACCGACAAACGAACAGGTTCAGTCCGCTTTGTTAACCAGGACAGCTAGTCTTTTAAACAGGAGCAGTTACATCCTATAAGTGGAATTAATTTAAAGGCTCTAGGTAATTAGGGCTGGAAACTTTCACTGCATTATGTGGTATTTCTTTGTATGGCCTCGTTGCCCTCCCACATCCTCCCTCGATATTCTGTTGTCCAGCAGGAACATTTAAACACACCCTTCCACACCAGGAGAATTAGTGAAACCTGTCATTAATCAAACTTATTGAATTTATTCCATACATTGTAAAATCTAGATAGCTATCTTGAGATGGTAGCTACTGAAATTTACCCTTTTAGTACTGATATTTTTATTTCCATGGGGGATATTCCAGTCACCTTTCTTTAGACAACTGTACAAGATCTGACTATCCATGGAAAAGGAAAATAGTAACTAAGCCAGTGTACTCCAACTTTAATCTCACATTGCAGATAGTTGGCAAAGAAGAATTTCTGAGTGTTTTCAGAGTGAAAAGACATGTTTTAAAGATAGGAAAACAGAATTGGAATTTTCATTAATTTACACAATGCTCAGAGATCATAGTCATAGAGAAGTAACAGCCACTGGCACAGAGAAGAGCTGGCTTATCACACTGTTGCCTTGCCCTGGGAACGTGGAGAGCTATGCCGGGGACCGGCTCACGGAGGAGAAGCAGGCTGACCTGCTGGATTTCTGAGAGCTTCACCTTTGAGGGCCAAAGGACACGGCTTGAAACATGTTCTCAAATTGCTGAATTGCTGGATTCTCTGGATGTGAGACTTCTTGGCCACGATGAGGCCATAGGTCAAAGAATGTCAGCAGCCATTAGAAGGCAGAAGAGGAAAGAAATGGGTTCTTTCCTGGACCTTCCTGGCCGAGCACAGCCCTGCTGATATCTTGACTTCAGCCCTGCAAATACTGGCTTGGCCTCTGAAACTGTGGAGTAAGTTTTCTGCACTCAAAGCCTCCTAGGTAGTGCCTTCAAAATTAATGTGTTGACCTGGACACTTGGTGACTATTTCAGTTTTAAGACCCATGTGTTTGTCTTTGTTGACTGAGGAAAACTTCCATGCAGTATTCCTGTGTTTTCTCTCTAGAACTCATTTAATGGTACAGTAGTTTTCTCGGATGGGATCTTTGAATTTCTTTCCATTTGCTCATCTCTGCTTTCAGTGCTTCAGTGAGGGTCTCTCCCATTGAAGCTCCTAAACTTCCCAGTGTTTTGGTTTGGGTTTTTTTTTTTTTTTTGGTACCAGGGATCGAACTCAGGACCTTGCACTTACAAGGCAGGCTGTGGAACCACTGAGCTAAATCCCCAGCCCCCCATTATTTTTTTAAATGAAGAAATTTTTTAATTTTTAAAGAATACCATCTTACTTAAGTGTTCCTTTTATATCCCACTCTTCATTAATACGTTTTCCTATCTCTAAGCAAATTATAATTTCTTCTAAGCCTTCATCATGTTTTCCTCTAAGTTTCTTTTATTTGACTTGGTCTCTGCTTTACAGTAATGTCTGTTGCTAGTGTCTGTTACTCTCGTGTTTGTTTCCTTCTTACACTTAAGTGTGAAATTTGTTACTTGGGGCTGTACAAGTCAGCTGTTTGGTTAAGGACCCCAAATGTTAGGCTGGTCTTGAGAAGATGATTAGAGATGCTCAGCTCTGGAAGAGACAGGAGGGTGAATTCTTACATGCTGAAGTATTGCTAATGACCCCCAGGGTACTCACAAAAAGGCTGTAGTCTCACTGTGAGGGTCGTTAATCTCTGAAACAATGGTGTCTGTTTTAGTAAGATTTGGGTTTTTTGGCAAACATATTCATTTGAGAGCCAAAGAAACATATAGTTTCCCCCCGAAATCAACCAACAAATGACAGTTTTTCGGATATACTAAGAATATGCTCCGTGAGGAGCCGTACAGGATCATTTATTGTCATAAGACAGGAGTTTGTGTTGAGTCAGTTGTTACAGACGACTCCTAGCTTTATTGAAAATGGAGGTTGTTTCATGGTCTCACATTGGTGTGATTTTTCGGAAGAGAAAATAAAACATCTACGTCACCAAATCCAGCACCACTGTTTTACATTGACCCATAGGAAGACTCACAAGGTATATTTCCTAACAGCTTTCTTACAGTAATAGTATTGTCAGTTCAGACTATAGTCCAGAGAACCTTTGAATAAAAGTTACACAATGTTGAACATAAAGGAAATGCCTTTTACCTTTAAAAAGACAAGTGAGGTTTAACTGAGAATATCATAGAATTCAAAATCAATTTGTTTTGATTTAATGGTATCAGATGTGCTTAACTTAATGCAGGCTTTTGCTGTATGCATTTGACAAATCAATTAATTGGGAATATTAGCTGTATTTACTGAACAGCTATTAGGACTTTTGGGTTGAATTAATTTTTTAGTTGTTGAGTAGAAGTTAAACTAGTAACAGTATATAATTTCAAACTCCATGATACAGCCTCTACAGGTACTAGGGGTGTTTTGCTTGATAAATGGCTGGCCTGTCTTATTTGAAGGCCAAATATTCTTCAGAGCTGGTAGAGGTGCCGAAAGGCTGTGAGGAATGCTCAGTCCTGTCGGGAGAGGTGAGTCTGAGTCTTCTCTCGGAGCTCCATGGAAGTGGAGACCTCAGAAGTTGAGTGAGGCAGTCAGGTCGTTACTGAGTTGGAGGTGTGGCATCACAGGAAGGGTGCTGCCTTTATGAAGGTAGAGTGGGAATCAGTGGGAAGAGGAATGTGCCTTTCAGAGATCTTGGAGGAAGAAACTATCAAAACATATGTCTGTGATGCACCTTTATTTTTTCCTGAAACAAACAGAACAAATCATTACTTGTATCATTATCAAAGCTGGGACATACAGAGATTTGTGCATTTCCTTTAGTTGCTTTGTGGGCCTAACCTTAGCCCATGAGTTAGTTAACTGCTTCTGTTCCCAACTTCAGTCTCTCTCTCATAGGGTCTTAGCTGCCCTAATTTTCCTTTTAGATTTGGATTTACTTCTTGCCAGATAAGATGGAACTAAACACAAAACCAAACAAAACACACACACACACACACACACACACACACACACACTGTGTGCCTTCAGTTGGCTTCTGAGAAGCCAGGAGTGTGTGAGACAGCTTCTGTGGCCGAAGAGTCCTGGGTATGGCTGTATACTGGTACTGCCTCTGGCCCTGCCTTTCTGTTAGGTCACTCACCCTTAGGCTGAAACCCCTTGAAGGACACTTTCACGTTCTTTTTGCATAGCATAAAAATAGTAATTTGTTATAGAACTAAAATGTTCACAATGTCTTTCAGCATTAAAGTTAAGTGGGAACTTTTATATGCGATTTCTCCAAAAACCCTGGGCTGTCTCATCAGCACTTTGTTCATAAAGTTATTCAGTGACTGTTTATTTAAAATTTTTCTTCCTGAAGCCTTTCATCAAAGCATTAGGCCATAACAAAAAAAAAAAAAAAAGATTTCTATGCCCACTTTCTTTGTTTCTGTTGTGCTCATCATTTCCAGTAGCCCAGGACCTGTTGTGCATTATTTTACATATCTCTCCCTCTCGTTCCAAGTTCTCCACAAGCCAAGTGTCTCCGACGGTCAGCACCTGCCTGGTGTATCCCAGGTACCTAATGTGTCCTCAGCGAATGGGTGAGTGAGCAGGCAGTAGCCCCAGTGCACAACTCTTCCTCTCAGCCACCCTGAGCCTGAGGTCTCCAGCACTGGGCTTTCTAGTTTAGAGCAACCCCAGCACCACTGCAGAGCCACTGGGGGTTTTCGACTTCCTGACCCTTACATAATACTCCAGCTTCAAGTTCAGGGAACTTCCGGCAGCAGTTTGGTCCACAAAACCTCCTCTCATGATGGTTAGCTTTGCCACTGGGAGCCAAGCAAAAGGTTTGATGCTGCGGTAGTCAGCTGAGAATTTTGTAATTGTAGACATGAAAGTGGATTTGATGTAGTCACCATTCACTGAATTCTGAGGCTACCTGAAGAACAGTGTTAACTCAGCATTAACAAGTGTTTGATGGGAGATTCTTATACTGCAGAGCTGTGTGCAAAGAAAAGTCTGCAGTTGTTGTTTTCTGAATGAATTCTTAGTGAGTCGGAACCAGAATGGCTGAAAAGAAAGTGGATCCTAAGAGGATTCAAGCTCAGAAAAGTAGTTGACATTCAAAATAGAAAAAGAAATGTGAAGTATATAAAATGAACAGTGAAATTGTTTCAAATATTTCTGTAATCATAACTTATATAAAGATCTGTCTCCAAAATATTTATATGCAAATATGCAAACATTCCTTATAATTATCCTCCCTAACATGTAGATTAAATCAAAAATAACTTCTTTACAGTCAACTAGTGTAGAAAAATCTCTACCCATAGATCTAAGAATAATTCACATGAATGGAAAATGGTAAACATGGTCAGTTTCTTGAATACCATCCTAACTATACTGAAATGACATTTGTTTTAGTCATCAGTAGTTGAAGAATCTCATGCTTGACTTCTTAGAATATGGGATTATTTCTGAAGTGAATGGATTTGAGGTGCCTGTAAAGATCCCCCATATATATAGTAATGGTACTGACTGTAAGGAAACTGTGTCCCCAAACTATGATTAAGAAGATTTCTGTATTGTTGTACATGTAATGGTTAATGAAATGGGCTCTAAATTCCCTGCTTGTGTTCGTATCTCATCTTTATCACATAGCCTGACTCCGTTTTGTCATGTGTGAAAAGGAAGAAACATCCTAAGGTGGTTGTGTGTTAAATGAGAGAATGTGTATAAATTGGAGCGATGTAGTGTCTTAGAAAATAGTGAGTAACCATTTCTACTGTTCTGAATACTTCTCTAGAACATATTCCTGTACATAATGAAATTTTAAAGACAGAACATAATATCTCAAAGAGCAGACGTTGGTGATTCAAATACAATGGGGTTTGCGATTTAATGCACGCATAGCTTATTACATAAGCTGAGTGGGCTTGTTTCTCCAGTCACATGCTAAGGAAAGGAAAACATGACCTCATGGGGAGAAAAGATAACCAGACTGAGATTATTTCTAAATCTACGCTTACACTATTAACTTTACCTTTGAAGGCTACTGGTTTATGTTGCATTTTGCTAAGATGTGCCTTAACACTGTGGACAATCAAATGCAAGGAAGTACTGTGTTTATTGTCTTGTTCCAGCATGCAGAGTGGGGAAGCATTCCACCATGACCATAATAGGTGGGCTGACCTCATAAACAGATGTCATAGAGAGTGGTGAGGCTGTTTGCTTGGGTATTACTTGTCATGGTTTCACCTAGTCATAACAAAAGCAGCATTGTTGATCTCTCAGAAGAGTGGATACATGTATAATAAGCTATCTCAATGTTGGCATTAATGAAAAACTTTTTAGACTTAGTACTTTTTGTTTTTCTTTTTAATCCTAAAATGAAAAACTGCCCACAAATTGTACCCAAGCGTCGTACTCTTTACCTTAGAACAGACCTGAGATTATTTCTTAACTTTCTTTCTGAAGTTGATTAATAATAATAATAAATTCAAGAAAAATTAATGCCACAATACTGTCACTAATCCCTACAAATGTATCCAATAGAAAAGTCCCATTGTGCATATTTACTTTCCTGTGCAGTTCAGGAAAACATGACTGTTCTTTATTATCGTATTAGTTAGGGTTCTCTGCAGTAACAGAATCGATGGAAAATATTTTTCTGGTTATACAGGGGGACTTATTAGGCTTACAGGATCAGAGGCAGGAGAGGCCACAGTGGCTGGCTGTACCCTGGAGACCCAGGAATCCAGTAGCTGCTTGGTTCAAGGAACTGGAAGCTGCAGATCAGGCAGGGTCAAGATAGCGGTGCCAGTCCGAGGCCAGAGGCCTAGTTGCTCACTGGACAGTTGCTGGCACAGGTCTGCTTTGGAAGGCTAAAGAAACGGAAACCTGTGTCCAAGGCAACTGCAGAGACTAAAGCTCTTCAGTAATGAGCACGCTTCCTTCTTTTTTTCCCTTTGTTATTCTGTCCAGGCTGCAAGCCTATTGTCTGGTGCCATCTGTATTTGGAATGGGTCCCCCTTCCGAGTTTGCTGTCCTATATGTCAGTCATCCATAGACTGGCCCAGACCTGTATTTTACTAATCAAGGTGTTTCTTAATCCATTCAAGTTGACATATTTATTAGTCACTTTCCCATTGCTGAAACAAAATATCTGACATCTACCATTTAAAGGAAGTGCAGTTTGTTTTGGCTCACAGTCTCCAGTGGGTTTAGTCCATGATTGGCTAAGCTCTAAAGAGTGATGGAAGGCCGGGTAGTGGAAAGTTGCTTGTGAGATGGCTGCCAGGAAGCAGTGAGAGAAGGGATGAGCTGGAAACAAAACTACACCTTTCCAAGTCATCCCTTCAGTGGCTCCTTCTGACCAGACCCCAGATGTAAGGCTTTCGGGGGACATTTTGGATCTAAACTGTAACATTCTGCCTCTGACTCCCAAAAGACTCATGTCCATCTCATTATGAAAATGCATTCGGCCCAACTCTAAGTGGTGCTCAAATCTTAACAGTCCAGCATTGCTGAAAAGTCCAAGTCCAAAGTCTTTTCTGAGACTTGTAGCATACTCTTAGCTGTGAGCGCCTGTAACAACTGAAAACATAGTTAATTACTGTCAACATACAATGGCACAAGGTAAATATTCTTTTTCCAAAAAGGAGAAATGGAAATAGAAAGAAATAATGTGAAAACAAGACCAAACACAGAGGGCAAATAATAAATGCTGAAGCTCCATGTTCAGCACCCAGGGCAGATTGAGGTAAGATATGAACTCTAAAGGAATTGGGCAGCCGTACCCCAGTGACACTGCTGGTTTCTACCCACATGGCATCTCTTTTGGGCTGGCTCTGTTCACTGCCTGTAGCTTTCCTCAGATTTTCCGCATTCCTGGCATCTTCACCTTCACCTTCTCTCTGTTTCTTATACTGCCCTTGCAGGCTCCTAGTCTGGCTTCCCAGGCTTTCCTCTGAAATCTAGGTGGCAGCCTCCTTGGTAGAATGAATCCTGCCAGACCAATTAGGTGGCCCTTCTCAAGCAGGGCCCCCAGTAGATATTTTCTCAAATGAAAGGTTTATTATACTTTTGCACCTTTGAGATGTGAGGGGTGAAGTCTTGTTGATTCCTGAGGGGATTTCAAGCCATTTTTCCTATCATCCTGATGCAAAGTACTTGGTTTCTTTTTAGTGCTAAGTTTTTCAGCAGCTGAGCTCTCTTTAGCCGCAATTTCACAAGTGGTTCCTTTCTGACCACCAGCAAAATTTTCAGATTACTCAGCTCTGATTTTTGGTACTGATTCTCACTGTAAATCTGGCTAAAAGCAGCCATCAATGCCACAGCTTCTAAATGTTGACCTGACCTGAAATTTGGTTGCCACATTAAATTACCCCACTGTCCTTAATCTTACTCTCCTGCAAAGTCTCAGGACATGGCCAAAATGAAGACGGATCTTCTGCCATGTAACATTCATGGCCTCTAGTCCAGCTGCCAATGGGTCCTTGTTCCTGAAACCTCCAAAGCCTGCCCTTACTGTCTGCATTCCAGGCAGATGCTGCACTGCTGAGTTACATTCTGGCCCCTTGACTGCATTCTTATCAATACCCTGGTCTTCTGACCTCCAACCAGAATCACGCACCAAGCTTGGCTGACAGCATTCTAAGTCTTCCTTAACTGGCTCCAGACCACTCTGCTACAAGCCAATTCCAAAGGCTTCTAAACCATACAGTTTGAAACAGTCACAGCAGCAACCCCACTCTCAGTATCGGTTTTCTGTATTAATCACTTTCTTTATTGCTGGGACACAATACTGATGCCCACAGATTAAAAGAGGAGAGGTTTATTTTGGCTCACAGCCTCCAGTGGGTATAGTTGATGGTTGTCTGGCTCCAGTATAAGGTGGAAGGGCCAGATAACTCTACCTCATGGAAGCAAGGAGACAGAGGAAGATGCGAAGGGACAAGGACGTGACACCCTTCTGAGTGCTGCCTCCGATGACCCAGACCATTGAGTTAGCCCCAGCTCTGCATGGGAGCCTATGGAGGACATTTCAGATCTAAATTGTAAAAACATCATAACGAATTGGCCATCCTGCAAGTTCTTCCTCTAATGAGACAGCAACATGGGAAAATGTTTTATATACACAGATTTGGAAACCTTCCCTGCACAGCTATACTATAAAATTCAGTATACGTCATTAACCTGGGTGTTGTGTTATTTTGCTTGATTTGGTTTTGGTTTGGAGTTTTTTTGTTTGTTTGCTTTACTTTGCTAATAGGTTTATGTATGAAGAATAAAAATGCTTATTAAGGTGACTTATCTTACCAAATTTAGACTATAAATTTCATGGAAATAATCATTATATTTAGAAAAAGTAAAAGTTTCATCTAACAGATACTATACCTATTGTTCTCCACTGGCAAAAGAGGAAAACCAGTTCTCACCGAGTATTGTGATGAACAGTCTTTGATCTTACTATGTCTTTGTGAGGCAGTGAGGCATTCAGAGTATGTATTATAACTTCCTTCTTATTTTGGTCCATTCCCATGATTTCAGAGTGCACTTTACTTCTCAATTTGTTATTGATATAGATCAACCAAATATTACCCTGTGGTTGTTCCTGTATGTTTAGTTTTCTAGTGTGCAATTTTGTTTAATATGGGTCACAGTAAAGGCTCGTTTATAAAAGTAATGGATTGTTTCCTGTTTCTACCAGCTGATTTCATCAGTCTAAAGTTCCTATGTACTGTGGATTATGTAACTAATATGGAATCTGTGTACCTTTTTTAGTTTGACAGTAACTGAATTAACCATTTATTGTCTCTAAATCTTTGAGAACATGTTAAACATAAGGAACTTGCTCATTTTGTAGAGAATACATTTGAAAATCAATTTAGGAATTACTGTACCATATAAAACTAAATGATCTGACTTCTTAGGAACAGATCATTTTCATTTATTGGATTGCACTGTAGATTTGCCAATGGTGGGGGAACAAGAACATTTATTTCTGGCTTTGCTACTTAAAATGTTTGTAGGCCAGGGATTTAGCTCATTGGCTCCCCAGCCTGCCTAGCAAGTGCAAGGTCCTCAGTTCAATCCCCTGTACCCACCAAAAAATGTTTATAGTATGTTTTAGCATATTTCTTTGTGTTCATAACAGTGTACAATAGTATATAATTTAGTTTTACTTTCCTAATAAAGAATTTGATGGTGCCTAAGAGTTGTAGTTTTGAACATTTTCTCATGTGTAAATGCAGTTTTCTCTATGTTCTAGGCAGCACTTGCCATTCTGACAGGTGCGAGTGATATCTCATGTGGTTTAATCTGTATTTCACTCATTAAGTATGCTGAGCATCTTGTATACCTGTTGCCATTCATATCCTTTGCCTGTGTTTTAGCCTAGCTATTTGTTTTCTTGCTATAAAGGTGTTTGAATTCCTTATCTATTTTGAACTGACCCCTTCTCCGCATATGATTTGCAGACATTTTCTCACGTTCAGTAGGTTGTTTCTTCACACTGTTGATTATGTCCTTGGCTATGCAGTCCTATTTGTCTGCATTTGCTTTTGTTGCCTGTACTTTGGAATATATTAAAAGAAACCATTGACCACACCAACTTAATGGGACTTTTCCACTATCGTTTCTTCTAAGAGTTCAGCTTTTTAAGTCCTACACTTAAGTCTTTAATCCATTTGGTTTTGTATATAAGGTAAGATAAAGCTCTAGCTTGATTCGCCTACGTGTGGATGTCCAGCTGTCCCAGTACTGCTTGCTGAGGACTGAGGAGACTGTCCTTTACCCACTGTGTGTTTGTGACACCCTTGAAATCGTGTAGACTACTTAGTTCTGTGGGTCTGAGTATCTCTCTATACTGGTGTCGTGCTGTAATGATTATTGTAGCATTGTGGTGCTACTTTATCTTTACTTTTTGTAGTGCCAGACTGAACCAGGACCTTGAGCACAATGGGCAAGCACTTTGCCAGTGAGCTAAACCCCAGCCTGTGGAGCATACTTTTGAGGTCAGGTAATATAATACCTCCAGCTTTGTTCTTTTTGTTCAAGATTGCTTTGGCTCTTAGTGTCTTTTGTGGTTCTGTATGCATTTATGGTTGTTTTCTCTATTTCTGCGGAATTGTCACTAGAATTTTTATAGGGTTTGCATTAAATCTATAGATTGCTTTAGAAAGTATGACTATATTAATAATATTCTTCTAATTCATGAATATCAACCATCTTTCCCCTTAATAGTGTCCTCTTTAGTTTCTTTTCATTAGTTTTGTTTTTGTTTTGATTTTGTTTTGTTTTGGCTTTTGTTTGAGACAAGATCTCACTATGTAATTCCGGCTGGCCTCAAACTTGTGGTGATCCTCCTGCCTCAGCCTCCCCAGTGCTGGGATTATAGTCATGCTCCCATATAGCTTCATTGGTGATTTCTACCAAATATTCAGACAGTAAATAATTCTGTTATCTTACTAAAGCCAGGTAAATAGAAAGGCCATGGTCTCCAACTCAGTTTTTTTAAACTAGCAAAATTTTTATATTCAAACCAAGAAAAACTAATACAGGAAAAGAAAGTATAGACTAGGTTTACTCATCACCATACAGAAATCTTACATAAAGTATTAGAAAATCAAATGTAGTAACATCAGAAGATATGTACTATGCCCAAAGTATGTGTTTATCTCAAAAATGGAAGGTTAGTTTCACATAGAAAATCCATGATAGTTTACCAAATTAATAAAGTAGGAAACCACACAATTGTCTCTACATACATAGGAAAGGCATTTGATAAAATGTCAGTGTCCATTTATGATTTCAAAAAATAATTACCAAACTAGGAATAGAGAAGAGCTTTTTTCTAATCTGATAAGATACGTCTCTAGAGAACCTTCACATATTTTATTTTACTAGCTAATACAAGCAATGACATTGAAAGTTTTTCCTTTGAGGTTGGGAGCAAGAATTACTCCTTTTCAGACTCTTACTTAAGAATTTGGTCAATTCATTAAGAAAATAAAATAAAAGGTACAAGTATTTTTAAAGGAAGAAACAACACTGTTGTTATTTGTGGATGATATGAATGTGTACTTAGAAGATCCAGTGGCATCTACAAACGTGTAATTAGAACTAGTAAGAGATTTACTAAGTGTACTGGGAAAATTCACCATGCAGATACCATTTTATATCAGCAGCGACCATTTAGAAATTAAGTTTTCAACTAAAAGTGTAAATAATGTTCAAATGGTATAATTGAGAGTATGAAAGAGGAAGAAAAAAGCTAAAGGGAAGTGGGAAGGGGAGAGGAAGGGAAGTAAGGGAAAGAAAAAACGTGAAAAAATGGAAACCAAGTCTTTGTAAATAGGGAAGGGTGAAGAGGGTGAAGGGAGGGCAGGGGTATGGGGAAAAATAAGAACCAAGACACACCGTGTAAAGGTACAAGATCCCAATGATGAATGTAACTGTTTTGTTTTGTTTTTGGTACAAGGGATCAAATTTAGGACCTTGCACTTGTGAGACAGGTGGCAGAACCACTGAGCTAAATCCCTGGCCAGTAACTGCATTGTTTGCTTTAAATGTACCAACTAACTTAATGGAAAAAAAAGAAATTAGGTTTTTAAAGTAGCCTTTACCATGATGTTAAAAATTGCAAATACCTAGTAATCTGACAAAAGTAATGCAGGATGGCTATAAATAAAATATATAGCCAGGGATTTAGCTCAGCGATTCAGTGGCCTGCCTTGCAAGCGCAAGGACCCGAGTTCAGTCCCCAGTAACAAAAAAAAAAGTATAAAATGCTTAGAGACATTAAAGATTTACAATAAAGGGAGAACTACCCCATGATCCTAGACTAAAGAACTCAGTGTTACAAAGCTATTACTAATAAAGATATGCCATGTACAGGAACCTACTAATCTCAGTGCTTGTAAACATTATGTGCCATAACATGAGCTAAGTTTAATAATATCAATTAAAATGAGAATTGGGATGGGGAATTAAAGAAGGAGAAAGGAAGATGGTTAAGAAAAGAAACAAACTGCAGTATTTACATGTACCCACTCCCCAAAATGATTGCAAGCTGCATGTACTGCAGACATGTACTGGAATAAAATTGTTTAAAGTAAAAATACTTAAAGGTATGACTAATTTAGTAAAGTCTCTCAGTCAGAATTTCGTCAAGATTTTTATGGAACTTGGGTAGCCAATTCCAAACTGTTATACAAATGCAAAGAGCCAAAAATATCCAAGACATTCTTGAAGAACAAGAAGACAGGTTTAACTTATCCTACCAAACATCAAAATATATTATAAAGCTTTAGGAAATAAGATGTCATGTCTTGGTACAGAGTAGGCTGGTAGGATGAATTAGAAATCCCTAACACTCATTCAGGATTCACAGCAGCAGCCTTTGTGTGTAGTTGGGCCAATTGGATTTCTGTGCAGAAAAAAATTAAATTAGATCCATATTTTACACCATATATGGAATTCCATTTCAGGTAGATGATGGACTTAAATGTGAAAGAAGAAACTGTCTTAGTTACTTTTCTTGTTGCTGAGACAAAATATCCAACACCCAAAGTTGGAGGAAAAGTTTATTTGGCTCACAGTTTACAGAGGTTAGAGTCCATAGTCAGCTGCAGGGTGGCCTGGCCAAGGGGCACTTCAGAGGATAAACAGTTACGGCAAAGCAGGGTAGGCAGAAAAGGTAGCCAGCAGTGAAGCTGCAACCAGCAAGTGACAAGCGATAAGCCACAGTCATAGCTTTTTCTGCCCTTATATCTTACCCAAGCTACCTGTCCTTAGGATGGGTGGCACTCACACCCTGGTCCTAGCATCGCACTGTGAATCAATCCCAGCATCACATTTGGTCCCAGAACCACAAACTCCAGATCCAGCCACCTTCAAAAGTCCCCACCTGTGACCACACGAGGCTTTGAGAAGACACCTACATACAAGTCATGACACAAACCATCAACCTTGTTGAGATGTTACTGAAGAATACTGACTGTGCAGGAGCCTGCAGCAACTGTGAACTCCGGCTGATCTGTCTGGCTTCCTAATCAAATTTTGTTCCTGTAGCTCCAAAGATTAACAAGCTGAGAAGCCAGCTTCTTCATCATTGTCTTTTTGCCACCTTACTTGCTACCAAGAAACCTATTCTTCAGTGTAGAGGGAGAACTCTTCTTGTGGGCTGGAGATGTAACTTTAGCCCTTCCCTGGAAGGCCTCAGCAGGGCAGAGAAAAGCCCTTCCTTTCTCAGTCCCAGCTACTGCCTTGCATAACTCCAGCTCTCCTTGAAATCTGTTTAGTCTTGTTAAGTCCAGCAGAACATCTGTAGTACTTTGAAGATTCAAAGGACTCATTATGTTAGAATTACCTAAAAAATAGAATTTAAAGGTGAAAAATTAATGATTAATTGTGGTGCCACTTCACTACAGAGATTTTTTTCATCATTTCTACCTTTTAGACGTTTAAAGCATACTGTTTGGTATCCAGGTGAAATACCAGATCCCTAAATCCTACTGTTAACATTAGATAATCTTACTTTCTCCGTGAACTCCAGATACCCACTAAGGTGACTTTGCTTTCAGAAACAGGAAGTATAATGCTTTATAAATGCTATATGAGTTCCTCTTGACCCATACCTTCTTCAGTGTCTGGTATTAGACTTCCTCACTTTTACCCACCTAAAGGGCATGTGCTACATTTCTAAAAGTTGTAACAATCACATTGGAATCTGAGCCATTGATACCAGTCCTTTAACAGCCACAACAACAACAACAGCAAGAAAAGATGTTTGGACAAAAGCTAAGATGAAATAGTGGCCTACCCCGTATACATTAACAGTAGAAAGATACCTGTTCAGAGGTCTGGGGACACTGAAAAGCTATTCGGTTCGCACTCACATTTCCTGTATCCAGAGATAAGTGTAGTTATGATGATTGTGCCATGTACTGCACTTGCCCTCTATCGTAGTGCCTACGGCTGGTTGAGGAATGTTAGGCTCCTTTGTATGCTAAGACAAGAAAAAGATGACCAAACATCAGAGTAGTGCTGGCATTGCAGAGGTGATCTCAGTCTTCTATCTAAATGAACTGAGTTGGAGTTCACACTGAAAGTGACAACCAGAGAGAAAGATTCCCTTGTTGATTTTTCTTGTCCAGACTCCAGAGACCTTGCCACCTTCATATGGATCTTGGTGTGTGACCTTTGCATAAGCCCATGGCAGTGCAGCCGCCTGGCTCTGACGTGAGGATTCTGGAACATTTCACCCCTGACATTCTGGATCCTGTGACGGCTGCATCACAAGTACCCATGAGTGCTGCAGACAGTCTTCAGGAAGCATAGTCCAATCCACCCTGCACCACTTCCTCCCTTTGTTCTTGAGAAGAGGCCAGAGCAGAATCTCACATTCATATTCTGGCTGAAACTTGGCATTCATTTGAACATCACAGAAGCATCTGCAATGTATTATTACCAATCCAGCATTTATTAAGCTGTTTGAAAAGGCTTTTGCTTCCTCCTCCCAAAGAATGTTTTCTATTCACCATCAAGATAATACATGTATGTATTAAAAAATACATTCTTGTGTGACAGAAGAGGAGCTCCAGTGGGGGTCAATTGTGACCAAAAGAGAAATGACTGAACTATCTCAGTTATTATTGAGAGAGAAGGAAAAGTCTAAAGGAAATGACTGATCACTTAGCTGAGGTATATGATGAAAAAAACAAAAAGATAAGACTCGAAAGAAAAAGTCTTCCACAGTTTTCGCTCTCAAACTTCTGTTCTCTGTTCATGGGACAGACATCAGAGCAGTATTATAGGTAACAACTGGTCAACTTTGAAATATAGGCAGTGCCATCACACAGGTTACTATGAAAAAGGACTATCCATAGTAGACAGAAAAAAGATAAAACCCACCTTTACTCTGAGGACTGCCAGGAAAAGTGCATTTAATACATTCAGAAAGAATAGTATAAGTGCACAAAAGAAATGATAAAGCGAAGCACTGATAGCTGATGTCAAAAGAACAGACTTGCAACTGAAGCTAAACACAGTGAGAAGCTTAAACCTACTTTGTAGAAAAAATAAGAGGTAGCATTATATGATTTAAAAAAAACTTTTCAATGAAGAAAAGCATCTTCATGATTTGGGGTTAGAGAAGAATTTCTTAAGACACAAAGAAACAAGAAATGTAAAAGATTAAAACCAATTAAAAATGGGCAGAGAATTTAAATAGACATTTCTTCAAGGAAGACACAGAAATGGCCTCCAGGTGTATGAAAAGGTGTTCAACACAACTAATCATCCATCAGGCACATGCAAATCTAAACCACAGTAATGTCACCTACTCACATTAGCATGGTTGTTTTAAAAAGCAAAAGATGAATAAGAGTTGGAAGGATGTGGAGAAATTAACATCTTTGCATATCATGTACATCTGCTATGATAGAGGGATAAATTGGTACAACTACTTTGTTTTTTTTGTTTTGTTTTTTGAGACAGGGTCTCTCTATGTAGTTGAGACTGACCTGAAACTCACTATGGAGCCCAGGCTGGTCTGGAACTCACAGAGATCCTCCTTCCTCAGCCTCCCAAGTGCTGGGTTTGCAGGCATGTGCCACCAAACCCGGCATTTTTTGTTTGTTTGTTTTTTTGTTTTTGTTTTTGTTTTTTTTGGTACCGGGGATCAAATTCGGGACCTTGTGCTTGCAAGGCAGGTGGCAGAACCACTGAGCTAAATCCCCGGTCCAGTACAACTACTTTGGAAAACTACTTGGAATTATCTAAAGCTGGACATTGTGAATACCACATCACCCTGTAATCTGCTTTGAGGTGATATACCTAGCAGAAATAGATACACATCCCTTTCACAAAAGCATCCAAAAAAATGAAATATCTAGGAATCAATCTAATGAAGGAAGCAAAAGAACTCTACATTGAGAACTACAACACTCTGAAACACTGAGATCAAAGAGGATGTAAGAAAATGGACAGACATCCCTTATTCCTGGGTAGGAAGAACCAATATAGTGAAAATGGCCATACTTCCAAAACTGCTATACAATCCTGATTGAAGTCCCATCAGTATATTTCACTGAACTAGACAAAACAATCCAAAAATTCATTTGGAACCAGAAGAGACCTAGAATAGCAAAAGCAATTTTAGGCAACAGAGACATGGCAGGGAGTATCACAGTCCCCAACTTGAAACTATACTACAAAGCAGCTATGATAAAAACAGAATGGTACTGGCAAAGAAACAGACCTGAGGATAAGTGGAATAGATAAGAAGATGCAGAAACAACTCAGACATGCTCAGATACCTCATCTTTTCCTAACTGGAGGAAAGATACCCTCTTTAATAAATGGTGTTGGAAAAACTGGATTTCAACTTGCCAAAAGATTAAAACTAGACCCCTACTTTTTTCATGCACTAAACTAAAATCCAAGTGGATTAAAGAACTAAATATTAAAACAAACACTAAACTTACTGGAAGATAAGTTAGGTAGAACTCTTGAAGACATTGGCATAGGAAAATACTTTATGAACAAATCCTCAGTTGCACAAGAACTAGAACAAATAATCAACAACTGGGATCTCATCTTTTTAAAAAGCTTCTGCACTGCAGGAGAAACCACCAACACAGCTAAGAGACAACCTACAGTGTGAGAAAAAAATTTTACCAGCTGTTTTCAGACAAGCTCTACTATCCAGAATATATAAAGAACTCGAGAAACATCAAACCCCCCCAAATTTAAAAACCTAATTCAAAAATAGATATCTGAAATGAACAGACATTTCTCAAAGAAGTAAAAGCAGCAGATAAACATATGAAAAATGTTGAACATCACTGTTCACTTGAGAGATGCAGATGAAAACAACACTAAGATTCCACTTCACCCCAAAAAGAATGGCTGCTGTCAAGAAATCAACCAATAACAAATGTTGGCAGGGTTGTGGGGACAAAGGAACCCTTCTCCATTGTTGGTGAGAGTGCAGACTTGTGCAACCACTGTGGAAATCAATGTGGAGATACCTTAAACACCCAGCCATTCACCTGCTGGGTATCTTCCCAACATGTACACCCATGTTTATAGCAGCACAGTTTGTAATAGCTAAAGCTTGGAAATAGCCTAATTGTCCATCAACTGGAGACTGGATAAAGAAGATGTGGTTTTTTATAAAACGGAGTACTACTCAGCCATAAAGAAGGAGAAACTATAGAGACATTTATAACTAAGTGGATGCACATTGAGGACATACTCTTAAATTAATAGGACGCACGTGTAAATACCAAATATTTCTCTGGTGTGATAAACTAAAAGTGTAAACAATCAAAATGGATAATTGATATTGTGTAATAGGAAAAATGGTCTAAAGGTGTAGGGGAAGTGGGAGGGGAAGGGGAAAGGTATGAAGGGAAAAGAAAAAAGGAAAAAATGGAAACAAAGTCTTTGTAAATAGGGAAGGGTGGAGCAGGTAAAGGGAGGCCAGAGGAATGGGGAAGAAATAAGAAGCAAGATAAGTCATGCAAAGGTACAAGATCCCAGTGACGAATTTAACTGTATTGTATACCTAAAATGTACCAATAAAAAAAAAAGTAGATGTACACATGTACCAAGAGGCACATACAGAAATATTAACAGGCCTCTGGTTCCCAGTCACACAGATAAGGAGCTTGCCACTTCATTCTAACAAGTAAAAAGCCAGACTGGGGGAAAAAAATGACCAGTTAGAAATGAGAGGACAGCTGGGCCCCGATAGAGCCACGCCTGCTCCCGACCCAGCGGCCATCGCTCAAGCACCGGGAGGTAGCCTGGGCCCCGATCCACCACAGGAAGGAGAGACACACCTGCTCCCGACCCAGCCACCATCACTCAAGCGCCAGGAAGGTAGCCGCGCGGGTGCCCCTGAACCCCCATAAGCCCTCCCCCCGCACTTTCAGACCTCCTGACTGTGCCAGTCTTTGGACCCACTCTGCAGAGGCAGAGGTAGCAGAGGTGGATCAAGGGTATTTTTCTGAGTTCCCAACTTTGAACATCTTTAAAGAAAAGGCGTGGAAAACCTGTAATAGAACGTTGTGGAGTTCAACCATTCAGAAGGTTGGGGAACTCAATCTGGGCCTTGCAGCCCGCGAGG
>NW_022900914.1:2910115-2918760 GCF_012274545.1 Fukomys damarensis | reverse complement strand
GCATTGTACAGAAATGGACAGCCATATTGGTCTAGAAATATTCATTTATTTTTATTTTTATTTTTTATTTTTTTTCCATGTATACAGGGGTAACATCGTACTAAATATGTAAGGTCATGTCTTCATGGGTTTGATTACAGAAACTAATAAAGTATTCTCTAAATAATGAAAAAAAAGAGTAAGATAAGACTATAAGAGCAAGAAGCAATTTAAATATGTTCAGGGACCATTTTCATCTCCAGAATTAAGGATTATTTTAATGTTACATCATTGCCTTTTCTCTTTTGCTTTCCTTTTTAGTTTTATTTTAGGATTCCCTATTTTTAATGTTCATACAGAGATTTCTTTAACTGAAATACCAAATAGTTTCTATGGTGTGAAAAACTATAATGGTACACAGGATCCTAATGAGATAATTAATAATGTGAAATAGGAAATAAAGGGCTGAAGGTATAGGGCAAGTGGGAAGGGTGGGGGAAAGGTAATAAGGGAGAGGAAAAAAATATGAGAAACTGAAAAAATGGAAACAAAGTGTTTGTAAATGGGGAGGGGAGGAATGGGTGAAGGGAGGGCAGGGACAAGGGGAAAAATGAGAATCAAGACCTATTATGTAAAGGTACAGAATTCCAGTGATGAATGTAACTGTACTGTATACCTGGATTGTACCAATAAACTCAATAAAAAGAAAAAAAAAAGAAATGAGAGGACACAAGGCAAACCACTGTCCCCAAAGATTAGAGAGGTGGGCAAGGAAATACAGTGTATCGTGCCTGCCAGAGCATAGATTTTTTTGAGAAGAAATCACTGCCACTGTAGGAAAAGCTGAACTGTACTTGACAAATTGCTAGTGGACCTCTGAAAGTTAAGAATTCAAGAAGGCAGCCATGTGGGAACTCCACAGTTTGGTGATATTACCTTCAGACACTCCCTTAGTTATTTTCTCCTCGCTGGGACAAAATACTCAACACCCACAGGTTAAAGGAGAAAAGATTTATTTCACCTCGGTGTATAGAGATTTCAGCCTATAGTGTGGCTGCAAGGCAGGGTGACATGGCAGAGAAGAAACAGTTCATGGCATGGCAGGCAGAAAGCAAAGTAGCTTTCCTTCTTCCCCTTTTATTCCATCCAGACCACAGGCCCATTGATTGGTGCTGTCCACATCTGGACTGGGTCTTCCCTCTTCAGTAAGCCCGTCATCCACACCCAGACACTAAAGACATGAAAGAGGACTGGCAGAACTGCTTCAGAAATGGACAAGAACGAGGAGATAAGAAGTGTGTTCAAAGAAGTATAGAAGAAGGATAAATGGCAAGATGTCTTTTATTGTAATAAAAATTTTTTAAAATAAATATTCACTGTATTTTTTAATCATACTTCCTTCCATATGTGTTATACTTAACAATTTAAGATATGGTTTTAGAAAAGTGTTCTATGGTCTTGTAATAATTGGATCTAATTTATATTCCTCTCTTGATAGGAATTGTATGTAACTATCTTTACTTTTCTGATCCCTTTAGAAATTATTTATATGTGTGTATATTTATATTAATTTCAGAAAATAATAATGGAGTAAATAATGGTGCACTTAAAATAGCTTTATATGTGCTCTTTTTTTCTTCTGCAGAGTAATTAAAATGTGTTTTCTGTTATTCTGGTGCATTGAGCTGAAATGATATTCTTGTCCTTAAATATTTTGCCGGGTTAGTAGAGATTCCCAGCTTCCCTGGTACCTGCCTTGTACTTTATTAAGGTTGAACCCATTCTTAGGAATATGTTCAGTTTAAGATTATGCTTGGCTGAAAACATGCAGGAATAGAAGAGATTTTCTAAAGAACACTCTCCAAGTATAATCAATAAAAAATTGCTGAGTAGAAATAGACTTTTATATGATTGATTTCTTCAGATATCAGCATTGGTCAATCCGGTTAACAGAACTGCTAAAATGGCATATCAGTTCCTAATTTCAGCTGTCTTTCAAGGGGATTATGAGTTACTAATGCAATCTAGGAGTTATCTAGGAATGTCATTCCCCAGTCTGAATGGGTCTCCAGCTGTATTCTAAAACCCAGTCATTTCTCACTACCATATAGAAAATAATAAAGCAACGGGCTATCCCTTAAGAAAACTTCTCATCAGAGGTTCTTGCTTTATTGTAGGTCATTCGTGCTTTTCTGCTGTTCCCTGCAATTGAGCGAATGGCTGAGACGCCCAACGGCAGGATTTTCACACCACTTCTGTGCTGGTTTCGATACGTGCTCTACGCTACTGACTACTTGCTGCTTACACCGTGTCCTGACATTGTCAAGTCCTGGTTAATCAGCCTTGTCCTTCGAGTGATGAACCTGAAGGCTGAGCTAACGCTGACAAATGTAATACAACCGTTCTGCCTTGGTGAGCACACTTTTAAAGGTGTATATTCATTATTGTATAAGCAAGTGTAAATCTCAGACAGTCAATGACTAGCAAACAAGCAATTATTTGTTGAGTTTTTTTTCCTCTCACAAGTTTAAAACTAGAAATCAATAAAATGAGTACTAGAAGAGGTGAGGTGAGTTCTGAAAAGCCGGTGGAAAAGTCCCATGGAACTTTGCTTTTACCACTGCTTCTGATTCGTGCCCTGGCTACAGCATGGTGAGGGGCCGTTCTGTGCGCAGTGCACAGTTCCTGCAGGGGACTTGCGGCTGTCCAGGGTGTGGCACAACTCACTAAGAAAACCAGGCCCGTATTCCAGTAGAGTTGTGACTTATCCAGAAGTTGTGTTTTTATCTTCTCCCTGTAAATGTTGTTAGGGAAGTTTTAATTATAAAAGGAATGAATAATCATCATGGTAACGTATTTTAATATTGAGAAGTTTACGGATTGTATTTCCTGAATGTGACAGGGAATGTTTTTGCTGTTTGCCTCCAAAAGTTTTTTTATTTTTTAATGAATTTTATTGGTACACTTTTAATATACATAATGATCACATTCATCATAGGGAATTTGTACCTATACATAATATATTTTGATTTTTCTTTTTTCTCCATTTCTTCTTCCCCTCTCCATTTACAAAAGCTACCATGGTTTCCTTCTACTCTCTTCTTTTTGCCTTTTCCTTCTCTTCCCCTTTCCCCTCCCTTGTTCACCTTGCCCCTTGAACATGTTCTTCCTACTTCCTAATGTCTCTCATCCATTTTGGTCCTTATTTACCCTTTGGGTTTCTCACACCAGAGAAACAATGGGATATTTAAACTGTGGCTGATTTATTTCACTTCAAATTATGTTCTCAGGGTCCATCCATTTACCTAAAGGTCTCTCAAGTTCATCCTTCTTTATGGCAGTGCAGTACTCCAGTGTATATAAAACCACATTTTCTTTATCCATTCGTCTGCTGATGGCACTGGGGCTGTTTCAAGAGCTGGCTGTTACAAATTGTGCTGCTATAAACATGGGTGTGCATATATTGTACGATGCTTTTAACTCTTTCAGGGAGATACCAAGAAGGGGAATTGCTGGCTAGTTTTTTGAGGAATCTCCACACTAATTTCCACAGCGGTTGCACCAGTCTACACTCCCATGAACAGTGGAGAAGGGTTCCTTTCTCCCAACAGCCCCGCCAGCATTTGTTATTGGTTGATTTCTTGAGAGCAGCCATTCCTTCTGGGGTGAGGTGGAATCTCAGTGTTGTTCTAATTTGTATCTCTCGAGTGACCTGTGATGTCAACCATTTTTCAAATATTTATTTGCCGTTTGCACTTCTTCATCTGAGAAGTGTCTGTTCATTTCAGTTGCCCACTTTTGAATTGGGTCTTTATTTGGGTGTCCTGTTTTTTGTTTTTTGGGTTGTTTTTTGGGGGGCTTGTTTTGTTTTTTTTTGTTTTGTTCTTTATATATTCTAGATATTAGTCCTTTGTCTGAGGAACAGCTGGTAAAAAAAAAATTTCCCACTTTGTGGGTTGTCTGCTCGCCCTGTTGGTGGTTTGTTTTGCTATGCAAAAGCTTTTTAATTTGATGTGATCCCAGTTGTTGATTCTTTGTAATATTTCCTGTGTGATCAGCATTCTATTTGTAAAGTCTTTGCCTACACCTATGACTTCAAGAGATTCACCTATTCTGTCTTCCAGCAGATTGTTTCTATTTTAATATTTAGATCTTTGATTCATTTCAATTTTAGTGTAGTGCATGGTGAGAGATATGGGTCTAGGTTTAATCTTTGGCATGTAGAAAGCCAGTTTTCCTAGCACCATTTATTAAAGAGGCTGTCTTCCTTCCAGTAAAAGTGTTTGTGCCCTTTGTCAAAGACAAGTTGAGTGTGTTTGGAGTTGTTTCTGTATCTTCTGTTCTGTCCACTGAGCCTTCCTTAGGTCTGTTTTTTGCTAATACCATGCTGTTTTGTCATGATAGCTATGTAGTGTACATAGTTTCAAATCACAGATTGTGATGCCTCTTGCCCTGCCTTTGTTGCCCAGAAATGCTTTTGCTATTCGAAGTCTCTTCTGGTTCCAAATAAATTTTAGGATTGTTTTCTATAGTTGTATGAGGTATGCTATTGGTGTTTTGATTGGGATTGCATTAAATCTGTGTAACAGTTTTGGAAGTTTGGCTATTTTCAATTATATTGGTTCTGCCTGCCCAAGAGCTAAAATATCTTTCCATTTTTCCCATATTGTATTCAATCTCCTTTTTCAAAATAAGGTAGTTTTCAATATAAAGGTCTTTTGTTTCCTTTGTTAGGTTGATTCCTAAGTATTTCTCTTTTTTTTTAATTCTGTTGTGAATGTGTTGTTTCCCTAATTTCTCTCTCAGTGAGTCTGTTATTTGTGTATAGAAATGCTATTGATTTATGAGCATTGACTTTGTATCCTGCTATGCCACTGAATTTGGTTATTAATTCTAGGAATCTTTTGGTGGAGTTTTTCCAAAAAAAAAATGACAATTTAACTTCTTTTTCTATCCCTATTCCATTTCTTTCTCTTTTCTAATGGCTCTCACTAATATTTCTAGAGCTATAGTTAATAAGAATGCAATAGTGGGCATCCTTGTCTTGTTCCTGATATTAGAATGAAAGCTTTCCATTTTTGACCATTTACTATGATGTTGGCTGTAGGTTTTTCTTAGATGACTTTTATCAGATTGAGATAAATACCTTCTCTTCCAGTTTTCTTTAGCACTTTTACCATGAATCGGTGTTGGACTTTGTCAAAGGCTCTTTGTGCATCTTTTAAGATGATCATGTTCTGTTAATGTGTTGAATTACATTTATTAATCTGCATATGTTGAACCATCCCTGCATCCCTGGGATGAACCCTACTTGGTCAGGGTGTATGAGCTTGATGACTTGCTACATTGTATTTACCAGTATCTTATTGAGGATTTTTGCGTCTATGTTCATTAGGGAGATTAGTCTGTAGTCTCTTTTTCGGTTGGATCATTTCTCTGATTTTGGTATCAGGGTAATGCTTGCTTCCAGGAATGAATTTGTGAGTATTGCTTCCCTTTCAATTTCACTAAAGAGTTTGAGGAGTAGTGGTGTTAGCTATCCTCTAGTTTCTACAGAATTCAGCAGTGAATCCATCAGAACTTGAGCTTTTCTTTGTTGATAGCTTTTGAAATAATTTCTTCAATTTCATTAACTGATATTGGGTTATTTAGAATTTTTGTATCTTCTTGATTCAGCTTTTGTCATATATATCTAGGAATCTGTCCATTTCTTCTGTCATCCATCTTATTAGAGTACAGGTTCTTGAAGTAGGTGTTGATGATCTGTGTTTCTGCAAGATCCATTGTGATTTCAACCTTTTCATTCCTAATTGCTTGGATTTGAATCTTTTCTTTCTTTTTTTCAATAAATTTGGCTAAGGGTTTAGCAATTTTATTTAATCTTTCAAAGAACCACATCTTCAATTCAGTGATTTTTTTATTGTTTTCTTAGACTCAATTGCATTATTTTCTGCTCTGATCTTTATAATTTCCTCCCTCAAATGCACTTTAAGTTTAACTTCCTCTTCTTTTTCAAGAAGTTTGAGTTTCAACATTAGGTTATTTATTTGAGCTCACTCTGTTTTTCTCCTGTGGAAATCACTGCTATAAATTCCCCCCACAGGATTTCTTGCATTGAATTATATAAGTTCTGATATGTTATATTGGCATTGTTGTTTAATTGTAGAAACTGTATAATTCCTTAATTTCCTCTGTGACCCATTGGTTGTTCAGGAGGTTGTTACTTAATTTCCCATGTATCCATGCAGTTTTTGTGCCTGTGTCTCTCTGACCCAAAGCACCCAGAGCCTTCCAATCACATTGTCCCTTGAGGAGTGTGGGCCTGCTTTCCACACAACCATATTAGTTATATCATGCGCAAAATCTGTAAGCCAGACTGAACTTTATTCATTTCTATTCCTAACAACCAACTTGTAAACTTGGAAAACAGCTCTCTTATTTCTAACATCCTTTTCTTCTCTGGTCTTCTAATCCCTTGCCTGTAGATTCAGCTTTCTGATATCCCAAGTAACCTTCGCTTTAGTAGTCTGTGTTTTTCCAGTTACCTGCCTGGTCTGTGTAGCTCCATATAAAGGCAAAGAAGTGGATTCTTAGTTCATTCTCTACTTGGATACTTAACTCAGTCTGCCAGTAGTGACCGCAGGCTGATCCTTAACCAAGCATCTCAAACATCTTGTCCAGCTCCTTCCACCTGTCCCCTCTGGGTTTGCAGTGCCACCCAGCCTCCTCTTGCAGCAACTGTCACAGAAGCAACCTTTGTCCAGGTGCTCTGGCCATCCTTCAAGTGACCCCTGCCTTGCTTACAACAAATAGAAGAAGGTCCCTGCTGATAGTGTTGGTGGTGGAAGAGCTGCCCTTTGCAGTGATTAGTGGGCTCTTCCGAACCAGGACCTTTACCTTGCCAGCTTGACTTGTAGGAGGCCTTGCAGTGTTTGCACATTATGTAATGTCTGCACTTCAGGAGAAATCTCACGGAAACAAATGGAGGAAGTTCTGTAGTCCAAGTGGTGGATAATAAATCCTGCCCTATCTGGATAGAAACTGTTTCTCTATATCCTTAGTTTATGCACACATTCTTTGTTGTTGTTGTTGTTGCTGTGAGCTCTGAAAAATTCAAGGAATCAAAGCATTGTAGTATTTCAGATGTTGCTGTGCTGTGGCAGAGAGCATGTATCCCTGCCTGTAGGCCGGAGTTTGGTGGCTTCGGTGTTCTTCTCCGTTATAAGGGAGCAAAATGCCATTTCCCACTCTGCACTCAGAGAGCAGCAACCCTGACCAGTCAGTGTGTGTTATAAATGTCACTGCAGTGTTCACTTGTATAACTTGTATAACCAGATTGTTCTAAGGATTATTTTTTTAAAAAATACATGGATTTTCCCCTTAATTTTAATTCCGGAAGTGTTTGCTACTCTATATTTTCTTTAGAGTAGATGTTCTTCCATTTCATGAGAAAAAGACTTTCCACTGAGACAGCTAAATTGGATTTTCTGATCAAAGCTAAAAGAAAATACATTTTAGCTCAACAATATCACAGGTCAAGTAATTAACTTTTTAAAATATTCTAAGGTCTTTTCATTAGACTAAATTGATGTTTTAGTTTCTTTCTGTTACATAACTACAAAACACAGCACAGAGACATACGGAATTCCTGGCAGCTTACACTACTTTGTTAAATGCATTCTTGTGAGAGAAGCTTTCATAATCTTTCCTTAATCAATATGGAAATAACTTTTTATGTATCCACAGTGATATAAAGTGCACTGAACCGTTTAATGAGCTGACAACACAAGCTTCAATAAGGAATCACAAATTCCTCTTAGATTATTTTTAACTCAACCCCAGAATAATTTTTTGGAGAGAAGAAACCAGATTCTTGAGTTACCTATTCTCCCCTTTATATGAGAAGCTTGAAAAAATCCATTTATAAAACTCAACTGCAGCTCTTTAATGACCAAAGTTCAGCCGAAAGTTTAAGAATAGAGGGAAAAATTTTTATGGTCAGGGATTTTTGTGGTAAGGCATTAGATAAGGTACCGGGATAATCACTTTCTGGTTTAGAATTAAAAGGCCCTGTGAATATCTATTTTTTTCTAAGGAAGTGTAAACCAGTACCAACTCTATAGAAATTAGTATGAAGAGTCCTCAAAAAACTAGAAATTCCACTCAGCCCAGCTATTGTATCTCTGAAAGAGTTAAAGACATATTACAGTGATACATGCACACCTATTTTTTAGCAGCACCATTTACAATGGCTAAATCCTGGAAGTAGCCCATATGTCCATCAACAGATAAATGCATATGTGTGTGTGTGTGTGTGTATATATATATGTACACACACACACGCACACACACACACATGCAATAGAGTAGGATAAATTTGAGTCATTTGTAGAAAAATGGATGCACCTTGAGACCATAATATTAAGTGAAATAAATCAGACACAAGGCTTAAGTACTGCTTAAATACTTTCTCTTTTATGAGAAACCCAAAAATATAGATAAAGAGCAAAATAAAACTTAATGGGGAGATAATCTTTTGCAAAAGGGAAAGGAGTTCAAAAGATGGAGAGACGGGCCTGAGATTTAGCTCAGTGGTTCCATCACCTGCCTTGCAAGCACAAGGACCCAAGTTCAATTCCCGGTACCAAAAAAAAAAAAAAAAAAAA
>NW_022900914.1:2880067-2910044 GCF_012274545.1 Fukomys damarensis | reverse complement strand
AAAATCAAAATGGAGAGAGGGGTGGGGAAGGGGATGTAAAAAGAATTGAGATGTGTTATATACTTGTACAAACTCAGTATAATGAATACAATCATTGTATATTATAAACTTGTACTCATAAAATGTTTAACAGTTTCATAAAGGAAGCTATCTGTGCATCTTCTTTAATCCTGGACAGTTAGTTATATGCAGTTTTGCTTGCATCCCAGATGCGATAGCTAGTGCTCGTGTCACCTGCGTCTGGCTGGTCCCAGTTAATTCGTCCCACTTCGCTCAGCACCTGCCATCTTGCTCGTCAGTGGCAGTGTCTTCAGCCTCTTCTGACCTCCATGTGATGTCACCTCCTGTGCTACTTTAAATGAGGCAGCAGGCTTCTCCTCTCCACCCCTCCAGAAACACCAGCCGAGCATCCCCCTTCCTCAGCTCCTTCCCATTTGTTTCATTTAGCAACCCTTTCTTATTAACATGTGCTGTGAACCAAGCAGTCACTGCAGAAAATAACGGAAGAAATATAGCTCCTTCCCTTTACTTATAGTGCACTAGGGAAGAGAGATGTAAAGGCTGTTGATATACGACAGCAAGAACTGCCACAGAAGTGGATACGGGCACGAGTGGCACTTAGGAAGAGGGATGAGTCTAACCAGGGAGGTAATGGAGGAGAAGGTAAGTGAGCTCGGACTTCCAGACTGACAGAATGACATCAAGATAGGCGAGGGCCTGAACAGAAGGCCGTCTCTGTTGTACCTGATGTGCACTTGGAGAACTCAGAGGTAACATTTGAACAGTAAGATTAATTCACAGTTAGCTCTCCCTCATTCAGCTACTTCAAATCTTTTAGCCCTTCTGCTATAAGTTGAAATCCCACATAATATTTGAACATTAAGCTGATCTCAGTGATGGTCGTAGCAAAGAGTGTTATACTCTTTGGTGAGTTCTTTTTTCCCCTCACTGCATTTTATTTTTAATGAAGCAAAAGTAAACAATTATTCTTCTAAATCGTTCTCTGTTTCGTGTTTTTGTTTCCATTACTCCTGGTACTAGACATTTCCTTGGCTGTGGTGCTTAAAACTCTGAATTCTACTTGGTTTCCAGGAATGCTCTTGACAGGCATTGCCAAGAGAAATGTGTTTTCCACTTAGGAAATTACACTTCTATTTGGTATTATTATTTCTTACCACTGTGTGCATTTTGAGCATTTCTGAGGAATGACTGTGATGGCTTCCTCAGAATAATTACTGGAAAAGAATACGGTATTCTAGTTTAAAAATAAAGTATATTTAGATGAGAAATTATCAGGAAAAAAATAAGTAAAAGTAGGAAGAAAGGTGGAATGGTATACATGCCCTGATGCATATGTCATTCTCAGAAACATAAGACTCCTTAAAACTATTTGAATTCTAGAGTGTGTTCTAATTTAAGTATCACAGAAGAATGCTTAAAGCATAGATGTGTAGATCCACAAATTATCACAGAACAAGTTTCCATCAGCCACCCCACAGAGAGTCACCACCGAAGCCACCTTCGTACCCTGCCAGTGCCTCCTGTGCCATCCCACATGTACTTCTGTATTGACTCCTAGCGGTGTGACTTAGTTTTGTCTGGTTTTGAACTTGACACCACTGGAATTATCTAGTGCCATTCTTTTGTGTCTGAGTTCTTTGTCTCACTGTATGTGTGGGCGTTCCCCTGTGTTGTTGCCTGTAGTTTTACTTCTGTTCATCAGTGTAGCTCTCTCTGCACATGGTGGTGACACATGCACCACAGTGGACGTTTGTGTCACTGAATGCTCCGGAAGGTTTGCCATCCCTGCTCTGTTCTTTGTCACTGGGTGAATATACTTTGATGTATTCGCTCCACTGTTGATGGTATTTGACTTTTTTCCTATTTGGAACTGTTAAAATTAATATTGTCCAAGGGATGGTTGTTTAAAATTAGTACTGTCAAAGCTTAATGGTAGAGTGTTTGCCTGGTATGCATGAGGCCCTGGATTCAATCCATACTATTGCCTAATAATGCTGCTGCTGATGATGATGTTGATGATGGTGGTGGTGGTGGTGGTGGTGATAGTAAAATTTTTAAAAAGCAAAAAATCCTGTTGAGAACATTTTTATGTTTGCCTGTCAGTGAACTGGTGCATGAATTTCTGCTGAGATTTTATCTTAGAGGAAATGTAAGGTTCCTATATTCAACCTCACAAAAAGTTCCAAATTGTTTCCACAGTGTTTATACCAATTATACTCCCCCCAGCAGTATGTGAGTTTATGTCACTCCACTTGCTCACCAGCACTTGGTATTCTCTGTTGGAGTACTGGTCATTAAAGCTATAGCCTTCACACTGAGCTATATCCACAGCTCTTCTTTTATTTTTTATTTTGAGACAGCGTCTTGCTAAGTTATTAAATTGCCCGGGCCAGTCTTGAACTTGCAACTTTTCTGCCTCAGCCTCTGGTGTGTGCCACCATGCCAGGCTTCTTGTTTTGTTTTTAAGTTTTTTTCAGTCAGGTAGTTACATTGTGTGTGTGTGTGTGTGTGTGTGTGTGTGTGTGTGTGTGTTTAAATATATTTTAGTGTATTAAGATACTTTTTTAATTTTAATTTTTTATTTTGATAATGCTTTTCCTCTATAAAGGGAACAAGCACAGAAATAAAGAACTGACCATTTCTTGTTGCTGTCAGTTTATCTGTGATCCCAGTTGGCACTCTAGCACATATCACACTGGAAAAGTTTCAGATATTTAAATTTACATGTCCATGATAACAAATGAGGTTGAGTGCCTTTTCCCAAGGTTGAAAACCTTTTCATAATTTGACCAACTTCTGAAATTCCAACTCTATTTTAAGGTTTGGCTCTATGTCTTTTTGTTACTGATTTGTAGACACTTTAAAATATATTCTGGATGCCAGTACCTTTGTCCTGTGCCTCGTCCATGTCTTCATCTCCAGGGTGGACTGTCTCTTTCATTGCAGCCAGAGTGACCAGCTTCTGTCCTCCTGCAGCAGGCCCTGATAGGAAGTCATCCACTTCCCAACTCTCCAGTGTAATGTGGCTGTTACTGAATTTCCTGAATCTTTCAGCTCTTATGTTTTCAGAGGGGGCTGTAGGATATAGAAGCCCAGTTAGTCAAAAACAAAACAAAAACCTATACAAATAGGAAAACGTGGCCTTTCCCTGACAAATATCTTAAAATGAACCCTTTCGGATCAGTAGGACAGATTTTCTTCATGAGTTTACAGCTAACAAATACAGGTAAAGGTGTTACTTTTAGAGTATATTGCTTCATGTGATGCAAGTAAATCAGACATTTCCTCTGATAAGAGACTCTAAATCTGAAATATAGGCCAGGGGAAGAGAAAGAATCATGGGAGATGAATAATGCAATGAACAGGATGAGGGAACCCGTTATTTGAAACAAGAAACCCTCTGAGGAATCTTGTACAGTATCCATAACACAAGGAAAAGAATACTATGAAAAAGGAAAGAGAATAAGAATGTGTTCTCTGAAACTGAATTTTTGACAGCCAAAATAAAAATGTCACATAAGGCTAAAAGACAGTTGAAGCAGTCTTCTAGAACGTGTACAAGTAGAAAAAGAAAAGCACTATAAAAACATATGACTTAAAGGATCAGTCTGAAAGGTCCAATACCTAGTAGAATTTCCAGAAAGAAAAATTAGAAAAAAGTAGAAGAAATTATCAAAGATATAATAAACGAAAAGCTTCCAAAAATGAAGTTCCAAAATGCGTCCAGGCAGCAAATGAGCCTCCTGGCTGTACTGCCCAATCAATGACAAAAAATTATTCTAGGTCATATCCTTATAGAATATGAGAATTCTGGAGCTATGGTGACGCTACTAAGAATTCCTGGGTTTGAGGGTAAGGGGATAGGATAGGATCGAATGCAGTTACATGCCAAAAAACTAGGACTAGAGTCACTAACTTTAGATACTAGAAGATAATCCATTTGGAGGGTTGGCCATTTTCAGTTTAAAATTCTGTATACTGCCTGAGTAGAATCTATGTGAAAAAAGAAACCTAAATGTGTAAACGTTCATAAAATCTACTTCCCCATACCTTTTTATTAGTTACTGGAAAATCTGCTTCCATAAAGGGAATAAACTGAGAAAGAGAGTCATGGCTAGAATCAATAAAACAGTAAATCCAGTCCAGAGAAGTAAAAAGGGAAGCCCACGGATGACAGCTATTCAGCAGGCCTGGAGAGCAACCATTCCAAGACTGGACCAAGAGAATGGAAGACGGGGAGTGGGGGGAGGGATGAGTTGTTGAGTGTGTTTGGATATTTGGGGACAAATGATAGAAATAAGCAAAATTTGATGGACTGTTGAAGGAGGTAGAGAATTGTTCTTGCACGAGAGAAGAAACACTGTCACCACTTGGAAAGGAGAAGAACGGGAAGAGAGGGAGGACTGGCAAGAGTTGGGATTGCATCCACCATTACTCACTGCTGTTCTCTTGTTCATCTTTCCATGGGTATCTGTACCACACGCTCACCTGTTTTATAATAGTAGGGCCATGCTGCATTATGTTGTAGTTACTATTCTTATATATGTAATGGACATTTTATAGTCTCGGCATGATTTCAGCAGGTTATATGTTGAGTTAATTGAATGGATGGAACATAATTTATTAACCAAATCCCTGTTGCTATAATTAATTTGTTTATAATGATCCCTTGGGTTATATTACAGTAAAACAAAATAGTTCTCACTGTGAACACACAACATAGATGTTTGTGCTTCTCTCTCTCTTTTTCTTTCTTTCCTTCTTTCTTTCTGGTACTGGGGATCGAACTTGGGTCCTTGCACCTACGAGGCAGGCAGAGGCGCCACTGAGCTAAATCCCTGGCCCTGTGCTTCACATTCTTTTTTTTTTTTTTTTTTTGGTACCGGGGATTGAACTCGGGTCCTTGCCCTTGCAAGGCAGGCCACCGAACCACTGAGCTAAATCCCTGGCCCTGTGCTTCCCATTCTTTTTTTTTTTTTTTTGTACCGGGGATTGAACTCGGGTCCTTGCCCTTGCAAGGCAGGCCACCGAACCACTGAGCTAAATCCCTGGCCCTTCACATTCTTAATGTACAGTTTTGACCAAATAGCCTGTCTTGATTTAGGAGATTAAGCCAAGAAAAAACACATATAGGACAATATTTCTTCCTATCTGCTATTATGCTAATATTAGAAATAAATGATAAAACTCTCATCCATTGTGTAATAGCTATAGTTAAGCTATTTGAATAGCAGAGGCTGTTATTATGTACAAGGGTGTAAAATACATTAAAAACTACTGGCCTGTGAGTTCTGTGCAGGTAGGGAGTATTGCTTTTGTTCACTTAGTACCTGGGACACCATAAGCACTCCTTTGAGAACAAAAAAACTGGTACTAAGAAAGGCATTTTTTTTAGACTTGTGAAATTGAAAAAGTTAATAAAAATTATTTCTAAAAAAGGGTAAAGACACTTTACTTTGTAAAGAGCTAAATTAATCACAAATATTTACCTTCATTTCATTCTAGTATCTGATCAAAGGTATCCAGGGAGTGTTTGAGGGTCAGGAGGGAATGAGATATAGGTCCTTAGCTAACGAGAAATCTTGGTGAAGTGATGGAAAAGAATGGCAGGAGTGGGGCAGCTGGTGATGCAGACGGAGCTCTGGTCCTCTTGTCTAAGGTGGTGCCACTGGTCACGTGCTCCAGTTTGAAGTCGCTCACAGTTGCATTAAAAACGCAGTTCCCACCACAGTAACCACATTTCACGTGGTCGGCACGTGTGGCTAGCGGCCACGGTCTGGAAGAACACCCTTATCATCACCGGAAGTTTCTGTGCACCCCACCAGTTGAGAAGATGGCATCTATCTCCCCTGAGGATCCCTGAGTCCGAGCCCGAGAAGGAAGGTTGACATTGAGAAGGCTTCTGCGAACAAGGAACACTTCCTGTCTCTCAGCCCCTCTCACCTCCCACCAGTGAAACTGGCTCCCCTCAGAGCTCTCACTGCATTTCATATAAAACTGAATGAACAGCCAAGGCTCACCACGTAAGGACGTGTGAAAGAATTTGAGGAAAGTACAGAAACAAAGAGCTTAGAGCAAATGGAGGCAGTCAGAGGAGAAGAAAACTTCAGCGCTACGTACTGCCCTCCCAACTCAGAAAACATGCTGATAAATACCAGAACAGGGTGCTGTGAGAGAGACATGTTGAGAGACCAAAACAGACCCCCAGGCAAGTTAAAAATATTACCAAAATTAAGACTTTGCTAGAAGGGTAAGAGACAAAACTGAGGTGAATGGAGAAGGAAAACAGTCCCCCAAAAAGGTTAAAATTTTAGAACAAGAAAGATAAAGGCAAGTAACTTAGGACAGTGAAAACCAAGAAGTGGTTTCAACAGTACTGGAAGAGTTCCCAGAACTGAAGGATACTGTGAATTGAAAAAGACCCACATCGAGGCACATGAACAGAAAATACCTAAATCATCAGAAATAAACCAATTTTTAAAGCTTCCAGAGTTGCATACACACATGTACCCTACAAAGGAGGTAGACTCAAATTGACACAGACCTTCTCATCAGTAATAGCAGATGCTATATTTCAGGTTAGGAGAGCAGTGTCTTCTAGGTTCTTGGGGGAAATGCTCTTCAAGTTGCAGTTCTCTGGCTAGCCAAATACTGGTCATGTCTAAAGGTTAGAAAGAAGTCTTTCTCATATAGGCAGAGACTCCAGAAAATCTTGCTCAAGTGCAGTTTTCCTTAAGCATCAAGACCGGTCACCAAAGCAGCACGGGGCACCACGTGCCAGCCACTACAGAGGAACCAGACCAGCCTCTCTTCCCTCACTTTCCCTTCCTGCTTTGCCCTCCACAGTTCTCCACTGAACTGCTTCTGCCCAGGGGTCCGCATGGCCCCCTCCCGCCCTTTATCAAAGAATTCTTTCCGTGCACTACATGAATCAGTCCCCCGCCTTCACTGCACCGTCTGTCTGCTTGGCTTACTTTTTTTCTCAGCACTTTCTTGCCGTAAGTTCGGCTGTAACAGGTAGCTTTACTATCCTGTCCAGTGCCACATCTCCAGTGCCTAAAGCTGTGTCTGGCATGACAGTAGGTGCTCAATAATCTTTGAATGAATAACTGTGAAAAACATAATTAGTTTGACTTAAAAAGCAGTGGAACAACCCAAAAAGGCAACCAAGGGAAACTAAATTGCCTGTAGTCTAGGATAGAGCAGAAGGTCTAAGGATCCTAGAAGGGATTGTCAAGAAAAAAGTAGCTCAGAAGAGTTACCCGATGTGGATGCGCAATGGAGAAGCCAGTGAGATGGAGCGAAGGCCCCTTCAGGACATTCTGTTGTCCCAGGGACTGCGTGTGAGCTCGGCTTTCCGGCGTCCTGCGTCACACAGCCCTGGCACAGAGGGAAGGGGAATATGTGAGCACCAACGTGAGTGTGATACTCGTGTCCGTTCTGTCTTCTGAATGTTTGCCTTCTTTGTATTTTAAATATAGCTAATGCTTTCTACCTTGGGGCCCAAGAGATGATGACCATTGTGAAGAGAGATGATGACGTTGTAAAGGAACATTTATCTAAGGTAATCTCTTTTGGGCTGCAAGCAGCTAAGTAGGTGGGCAGAAAAGGTTAAAGCCTGTAAGATCTCATGGGTTTATGGATTCAGAGTCTACTCCACTTCAAATTAATGTTACCCTTGAAAGATGCGTAAAGTAAGCACAGCTGGTTCCATGGTTCCATGTACTTTGCTGTTTCATTGGCTCTTTTTTTTTTTTTTTTTTTCCTGGTACCAGGGATCGAACTCCGGTCCTCGTGCTTGCAAGGCAGGCAGCAGAACCACTGAGCTAAATCCCCAGCCCTCATTGAATTTATTTTTTAGAATTAGTACTTCTCTATTTTGACAGGGTATTGTACTGAGAAGACTCAATGATATTTATAGGACAAAGGAGTTCTGTTGAAACATAACATTGCATATGACCTGATGACTCATGGGCCTGCCTGTCTTATTCGCTGTCAAGTGGAGCAAGGCTGTTTTGCTGACACAGAGAACAGTTTTCTGAAATATTCAGCATTTGTGAGTTACACATATAAATACTTAATACACCTTGGTATGATAAAATGATCCCTTCCTAGCAGGCACAGGAACCCACAGTCTGCAGATATACACTTAGGTTCCCCACTGAGTTTAGAATCTCTTCATCACTTTGAGTCATTGGACTTAAACTTACCTGCAGTGTTAATTTATATTTCTGTGACCTCTCAATATAATTTCCTAACGCAAGAAATGTATAACTGCTTTTAAAAATATTTTCAGAATACAGTATTGAAAGTCTTCCCTCAGAGAGGACTTTGGAAAATGCCCATCTGTGTTTGTCTTCTGGCCACAGTAGTCACTGTATTTCTTAAATAGCAGTTGTCTATAGATAGGAGGCTTGAACCAGAAGGAAGCCCTCCCTCACTGGAGAGGGTTGGGGCCTCGGGAGAACCCTCTCCAAGGACTCTCAACTACTTCCAGACACTGGGGGATACTAAATGCAAGAAAATACTATTTTATTTCTCAGTAAAATATGTGAGTCTGTTTCAAAAATGCATTTAAGTTCTCCAACTTGGAAGTTCATAAAAACAGTTCAGCTCCCAGTTAATAACAAGACTGGCAAATGCTCACTTCCAGAATTCACACTTGCCAAATGACCAGACCCATCGTGTGTTAGAGCCCTCATACCACCTGTGGAAGCCAGCTGCTATAAAGTACTCATCAGTTCTGGATTATGTTTGTGTGCTGTACTCAGCAAGAGGTCAGAGAAAGGTGCTAACTTATTCCTGTGCTAGGTTAAATCCATATGCAAACGTAATCATTCCCAGATAGAGGTCTGTTCATAGTAACTGTGTCAGGGCTGTAATTTAACTGAAACTTTTATGGGCAAAATACAAGGTATAATGGTAGATGGCAGGCATTTCAAGGTTAATATTAACACACAGTCACAGGAATAAACTTTTTCCAATTCTGGGAGTAGTTTTGTTTCTGAGAGCATTAAAGGTACTTGTAGAATTTGGAGAAACAAAGCACTGTTGAGTTCAGTGGTACACAACTACCTTGTAGTACACTGATTATGCTTTCTATCAGCCAAGCTGGAACTCACCACTCAAGTAATATGATTCCAGTTTCTGAGTGAAACTAGGTGCAGAGAGAAAGGAAGTTTATTGCAACTTTTTGTTTCTATAATAAAAAAGGAAGCGTGCTGTAATTTAATATTGATAAAAGTTGAATCAACATAGTATGTCCTAGTCAGCTTAAGAAAATAAGGAAAGTTACCAAGGCATGTAGCTCTAGGAAGAGTGTGGGCATTGCCCATTCCTGCCTTCAAAAAGCACTGATAATTAGTCAAACTTGAAAACAATTCCTGAGATTAGAAGTGTTCTTATTTTAGGTATTCTGGTCACGGCTACTCTATCCCATTTCCCTCCAAATAAAGACATTCAGAAACGTCATACCTACCCAAGGCTATCCAGAATGAGGAATTTTGGAACCATACATTCTTACAAATGTTATTACACCTATCTCAGTTATTCTACATAAAACAGTTCTGAAAAATGTGTTTGTCTCATCTAGCCAGGAACCCACAGGAAAGTCAGTCTGAAAATAGTCTTTCTACTGTGTCATGAAAAGGCCTCTGATTCTCTCTTCCCCCTAGAAAACTGGCTTACTATAATCAGCAGGCTTTGATTCTAAACTCATATTTTTTTATATCATTGATGAAAATTACCTTTTGAATTCTGAAAAAAATCTATTAAGCTGATTTTCTTCTTTTGGAGGCCAAGAGTCTTTGCACCCTGTATCGGACAGTTGTGGCCAGTTGTGTTTCTTTGCTGTGCTTCAGTATTGGGTGGTTACTTCTCTTCCTTAGAGGAAACACGTGACACTCACATGTCTCCAGAGGAGTGCACCGTGGCTTGTGGCATCACAGGTTATGGCATTTCTCTGCCTGACTCAGCTCTACTTATCCTTTAAACTTGGCTCCAGGTATCCAGGAGGCCTTTCCCAGCCCCTGGTTTGGGAAAGATGCCCCTCCTCTTGGCCGTCATGGTTCCCGTGTAAAGTTATAACACTGCATTTGTCACAGGGTATTAAATGGTCGGCCTTCCCCTCTCCTCAGCTGTGAGGTGAGGAGCTGTTATTCAGCTCTCAGGATTCCCTGAGATACACAGTTCACAATACCTGACCAGCAGTCGGTAACTGTACAGGTAGATGGGCAGGTGCAGAGACTGATGGAGAAGGCTTCAGGGTGTAGATTCCAGAACTTCTGAGAGTGGATCTCTTTGGGTCTCTTGTAAAGTGTATGAACCCTTTCTCAGAAAAATGTTTAACCTGGTGTATAAAGATACAAAATCCCAGTAATGAATGTAACTGTACTGTCTACCTAGAATGTACCAATAAATTCAATTTTTAAAAAAGAAAAATGTTTAATACATATATACATGAGATTACAAAAGTCAATTATGTTGAAATACAATTATCTAAATATTTTTAAAACTAATTCATGATACAATAATATGTACATCCTTATTAATACATTAATAAGTAACAGAACTAGTGTTAATCTATAGTAGTGAGTATAATTAAATTTTACTTATTCACAACAAATTTACTAGACTCAAAAATATTCATAATTTTATAGATGATAAAACATAAGCATTACTAATTATATGGCTTGTTGTTGCCTGTATTGACAACTGAAGGAAATATTAAATGACATTATAGTTTAGCATTAACAAAAATAAAGATGTATTTCCCCCAAGTTACGTAGCTCTCACCCTGTCCCATGGACCTGCGTGGGAATGCAGACCCCGAGGTTGGGCAGCTGGTGCAGCAGCTTGGGCACTGGCCTCAGAGCAAGCCATGAGAAACTGCAGGAAGAAATTCAGTTGCTCAGGAGCCACCGGAGGGTTTAAGCAAAGGGATAACAACCAGGGTGATACTCCAAATGTTTATAGCAACTGACTAACTAGCACAGCCAGTTCAGAGGTACACACTCACGATAGCCCTGAGAATATGGTGAAATTAACAAAGGAGAAGCATTATTTGGGGGGAAAGGTGTGGTAGAATATTGGGAAATCATGAAGTTTTAGGAGAAAGTCTACACTGTTCACACGGCCTTTATAAGAATGAAAGGAGTGGCATTGGAAATGGAACGATTTAGGAGGTAGAATCGAAGGTCTTTGTACAGACAAGGGAAGAGGCGGGGATGGAGGAATCTAAGGCTGTTTCTCTGTGTTTGGATTTGGTGATAAGGAGAGAAGCATCCATGAGTTGTGGGCAGTTTAGAGAAAGTGCTTCATTTCAGCACAGTACTTGTGTTGGGATACCCGCGGGATGTCTAAATGAATATGTGTTTGGAAGGTCACTGGGTGGATGGAGTAAAGCTTAAAAGAGAAGTCAGGGCTCAGTTTGGATTTGAATGTGGCAGGCAGACAGATACAGCCACGAGCATGGAGAGTAGCAAACTACAGATTATAAGGAGAGATGTCAAAGGAGTGATCCTTGGAAAATCTGACTTAAAGGTTTGGGAGGAAAGGAAGAGCCAGTGAAAAGATGAGAAATGAGGGAAATGGGTGTATATGAGAACCAGGACAGACTAAAGCAAGGGAAGAGCTCAACTGCACGTCGTCACCACTCCAATCTCAATATTTGTCGGGGGTCTCTGGGTGCTGCTGTGCTTATCAGGCAGCCAGTGTGTCCAAGGCCACCGGGAGGTCAGCATCCTTGTGCTGCCACTGTTGGAAACTATAAGGGGATACAGGTCCCACTCATAGAAAAATGGATTCATGTCTGGTTATGAAGTTGAAGTTTTAATTTGAAACTCACTTAGGGAAATTCTGAACTGCTGTGACCATCTGTGGCTGAGGCTTATGGAAACAGCTGGTGTGCGCTCCTTCCAGACTGCATCTGAGCATCATTGACAGCCCATAGGAGGCTGAACTGTTCACAGAGAGAGCAAGTGACGTGGAAGGTGGGCTGTGCCGCGTCTGCCACGGCTTTCTCCCCATCCTCCTTGGCTTGCCTTAGCCAGGGGTGCTTGCTGCTTGGGGACAGCTCTCATGGTGCCCTTTGCGGAATGGGCATGCAGATCCTCCTGACGTGCACACATCCTGCTTGCCGAAGTGAGGGAAGTGCTCCATGGGCTGGCTGACCAGAACTGCCGTTCCTCCAACCCTCGATCTGAAATGGCCTGTGTTAGTTCTGCCGGTTGAACTTGAAGCCTGTCTTGAGTATCACAGTCATCCTGGAAACAGATAGGCTTGTTTTTATCTTGACCATTTTGACCTTGAGCGTTTGATCCGTGGCAGTTGTGTTAACACACCCTTGAGTTCTTCAGTGGAGCCTGATTAAAAGGTGAGTGTTGGAGAGCAGAGACCTCAGTGTCACAGCCTAGGTTCAAGCTCCAGCTCTGCCACTTGCTTAGTTATGTGACCTTAAGCTACTCACCTCACTGCGCGTCCTTTTCCATCAGTAGAGTTAGTTTGATACTAGGACCTGTTCTCCTGTAGTCATTCCAAAAGTATAATCCTGTGATTCAGACTGCACATCAGTGTAGACACTGAATGTTCATTACTGATTGCTGTTACAAAGCTAACTGGAGCCAGATATGCCTCTCAGTGCTTTCTAGAAATACGATTTGCCTAACTTTTCCATCCCATGCTCGCACCCTTTCCAATATTTCCATCATACATACAATGAGTGATGTTAGTGATACTAAGTATGAGGGACCCTGGAATGCCCAGTCCCACCTGAGATCACAGCCACCATCCCCTAAGGCGAATGTCTTGCAGAGAGTTCTGATGAGCTGGACTTGGCTGTTTCAGGGTTAGTTGAGTACAACTATTTCAAAATAGCTGCCACTTTCTTGAGATATATAATCAGGGAAGAACAGAAATAAAACTGATATATTGATTCCCAATGCCTCATACTTGTCTTCCTCATCAGAGGAAAGTAGCTACCGTGGGTCAGCAGTCCCACTAAGAAAGAGGAAACTGGTCACTAGATGGCTTTGTGACTTCACTGTGGGAGGGAGGGGGTCTAGCCCTGTATGCACCAACGTCCCGGAAGGAGAGAGCCCCGCTCTACATGCTGTGTGTGCATAGTTGTTTAGCCACCAAAGGGTGGGCCAGGCAGGGCCCCACTGGGATCAACTTCTGCTCTTTTGGCACCTCCATTGCTTTCTTTCCTTTTTAATTGTACCAGGGATCGAACTCAGGACCTTGCGTGTACCAGGCAGGCTTGGCACCACTGGGCTACATCCGTGGAGGGCACCTCCATTTCAGATGCCTGCAGAAGGAAGCAGACTGTCCTGCAGGCAGGGAATATTGTGTGTTCACATCTGTTTTCTTGTAATTCTCATTTTCTCAAGAATAATTGAGTCAGATAGAGATAAAGGGAGAAAAGAAACAAGATAAATTGAAAATTAAATGTCTTAAACATCTCCATTTCTTTAAGTTACTTAGTTTGCTCAGAAAGACCACAGTGAAATTGTAACGCTCTGTAGATACTTGAGTAACTGAAAGGAGATGTTCATGTTACGGAACCTTTGACACTGCAGGGTCAAGGCCTAAGTGTCTAGGACTCCAGCAGGAGGGAGAAGCAGGAGCCTGGTGCTATTGTCCAGCCTGTTCTCGGTTGTTCTCACAGTGAGATGCACTGGAGGACCTAAGAGTCTGTATCCTGAACCCTAGAAAGCTGGAAGGGGTCAGGGAGATGAGGCAGGCTAGGGAACCCATGTAGGAGATTTGCGGGAGTGCCTTAGCTGGGTCTAGGATGTCTCTCAGAGGCCCCTGTGTGAAAGGCTGGTCCCCAGCTTGGTGCTGTTAGGGGTGAGATGGGGCCTGTCTTTGAGGGCCAGCCCTCAAGGGAAAGGGGAGTCCAAGCCCTTCCTGCCTCTCCTTTTACTCTCTGCCCGCTGTGAGGTGAGCAGCGTCCTCCACCACACACTCCCTGCCGTATGTGCTGCCTCACACAGGCCCGAAGCAGCAGGGCCAGTCAGACCATGGAGGAGAAGCTCTGAAACTGTGAGCCTCTGAGCCTTGCCTCTGTAGAGGTTGGACTGTCACGGGTATTTGTTACAGTGATGAAAGGCTGAGCAACACAGAGGCCTCCGTGTGGGGTACTGAGTGATCCCCTGGTAAGCAACAGGCTGTTTTGTGTCACACCTTTTGCGTCTTTCATTTAAAAAACAAAACAAAACAAACAAAAACATTGTGGGGTTGGAGTTTATTCCAGGGAGGAAACAAGAAGTGGAGAAGGTACGAATGACATCCTTTTCCTTGACCTCTCAAGGTCGGGCAGAGGAGACAGAGCTCCTCCCAGAGCAGGTGCGTCTTGCTCTTCGGCTGCTTTTGCAGCACTGGCCTGCTGTTTTCCTTGCCTCGCAGCACAACGGCCCCAGACACCCCAGCGCTGCGGGAGCCTGCACAGCCCAGGAGAGCGGCTGTCTTAGCTGCCACAGCTGTGAGCATACCGGGTGAGAAGCAGTCACTCCCCAGACGCAGCTGCCTCCCTTCACGCCAGGCAGTGCGGTTCACCAAAGATCCCCACGTGGCTGGGCCTGGTCAGTCAGTTTCCCTAAGCCAGTTTTCTTTTCTGTAAGATAGGAAGGAGACCCCTCAGAGCACTGTGGCCAGAGTGCACTGAGCTGACTCGTGAGAGGTGGGTGGCACAGAGCCCTGCACCTCATTCTCTGTTCTGTCAGTTCACAGTGCCGCGTCTCCACCTGTGTCTCTGTGCCGGGACAGTAGTGCTACACTCAACTGTCGGGTTTTGGTGTTCAGTGAGCGCTCGCTCTCTCTGCCTCGCCTGTCTTCCTGTTCCCCACCACTGCCTCCACACACCCCATACGATTTTAAAGGTTACAGGTGTGAGTCCTCTGGTCAGATCTATGACCTGTCATTTATAATCTACAAGGAGCAGGAAATACTTCAAGCCAGTTTTCATTAATGTATTAGATAACCACGTGTTATACTTGTAAGCCAAGATTTTCATGGAGAGGCCTTCGGTGAATACAGCCTGAAGAACTTAGAAAACAAAGCAAAGTTTTTAAAAGACTTGCTGTAACTTATCAGTCATAGAGAACTGAGAAGCTCACATGAACGTAAGGGAAACATGAATCCTCTCTTAGGCTGTCTTGAACACGAACACTACTTTGGGTGAGGCTCCTGGTACATCCAACCACAGGCGCTGTGTGCCCGTCATTACCTGGACGTGAGTTGTCTCTCCACACTGCAGAGGGTTCGGGGGCCCTGTGTGCTTCACCCTGCTCAGCTTCCTGCCTCAGTCTTCATGCGTGAGGGAAGCAGTGCCTTTTCTGATGCTGAGGGCCACCAGCCTGGCTTCTGAGTGGAGACACTGCACGTTTTAATTGCCTCACTGAAAAGGAAATGTCGGGTTCTTCTTAGAAACAGTTCTTGAAACGTCAGGTGGAAAGGAGCAGCAAGTGTGAGCAGTGGCATTGGTGTCAAGGAGGCTGTAGGGCAGGGCCTCTTCGGCCTGCTGTCCTCTGGCTGACTTGCGTTCAGTCTTCCCGGGACTTGTCCCTGGAGCGAGGGTCCCAGCCAGGCTTCCTCCTGCCCCAGTGTCTCTGGGTGAGAGCGCTGGAGCAGAGGAACGGACCTGATGGGCCGGCTCCCAAGCCTGGATCTCTCAGCCGCTTCCTACTCTGGGGAAGGGCTGAACAACCGTGCACAGGGACTGCGGCACATACTTCCTGGATGGTGTTTCACCAGTTCCCTGGTGGTCAAGTGTAGGAAGTGGTTTGGGGAGAACCTAAAGTTAGGAACCCTTCCCTAGGTAATTAGTAGTCATACTTGCAGGTGGCGTCTACTTAGAGCAAGTTTTCAGGGGGAGCTGCAGCAGGGTAGTTGCTGACAGGTCCTGGGAAAGGCATGTTTCCGTGACCAGCTGAGGCAGGAAAGCTGTAGAATGGGCTATCTTAGACCTATCAGAAGAGCTGGGACCAGGATAAAGAACCAGCAACTGCTGAGCAAAACAAATTCATTACCATACAAGACCAGGGCAAAATAAATTTTGGTCTTAGGGGCTTGCAGTACTCGGAAGTGGCTGGAATGTACAAAACTAGAAGGTTAGGAAGAATAAAAAAAAGTGATATATCTAAGCCACAGTCCCAGCAGTATTCCAGACAGACCCGAGTAGATCTCTGCGAAGTGATTCAGAATAAAATCAGCCACTCGCTTTGGTTGTTAATGATTTACTCTCTGGAATTCTCCATTGTTTTTGTCTTTAAAGGTTATGTTAAGTTGGGCACGGTGGCTCACACCTACAATTCTGGTACTCCGGGCAGCTGAGGCACAATTGAGTTCAAGGCTAGTCTTGAACATGGTGAGCCCCTGTCTCCAAACAAATAAAAATATTTTAACTCTCTCTAAATATGTGTTAAGTTGTACTGTTATTTCAGTGAAGGCCAGTTTTCCTTAATAAGGGAAATTTCACCTGCCCCACATACACAGTGTGGATTTAACAGTGGATGTAGTAAAACTATCCTGAGCACTTCACACCCATTTCCCGAGCTGCCTTCCCCACCTCCTGACCCCCTCTGGGCCATCTTGTCTGTGCCCCTGACATGGAGACCTGATGGTTCACTCTTGATGATATCCTCCGTTAGCTCACCGACGCGAGAAGACAGTGTTTCCTCGCTCCTGCAGTGAGGCACACCTCCCTCTGCCATCCACTCTGACCTCACTGACGTCCGCTCCCACAGCAGCACTGCACTCTTTCGTGCAGGTGACTGCTCCGTCTGCCCTCTGCAGCGCCCTCCCCCAGCTCGAAGACTCCACGCGGGCCTCAGCTCTCTCTGAGGGTTCCTCCTCCCACTGTCTCCCCTCATCTGGCTTTGGGCAGCCTTGGGCAGTGGATCCCATTTGTCCTTCCCTAGGACAGTCTTACTGTCTGCTTTCCAGGTTCCTAACACAGCAGAAATGCTCCTGAACAGACAGATGAGTAAGTGATTAAGTGTTTGAGTGAGAAAGCAAGCTTAGTGTGTTATGGACACTGCAAGTGTCCTGCTTCCGGATGAAGCTAGGCGAAACTTCTTCGGTGATAACAGGTGTCATGGGCTCCTGAAAACTTAGTCGTCATGTTTTGTAGGAATTTCCACTCTCTGCCCTTCTGAATGTAAGCTACTCACATTTGTTGCTTTTAACAAAAAAAACTCAGAACTACAGCATAGAAATTTTTCAGTGCACAGCAACCTACAACTATGTATGTATATGATACGTATCAAATATAGAGCCATATAACCTATATATATATAAAATATGTCTATGGATCAGATACAGGTACAGGAAGATAAAGGTCTTGATAATGTGCCAAAGAGTGCTGCGTCTCCATTCAGCCTTCCTGTTGTCACCTGAAGTGTGATGACAGTACCTGCACTGAATTCATATACTCTCCTGTTATGTGGAGCATTTTCTTAGAATTGTCATTAACTCTCGCAGAATACTGATCACATTTTATCATCTAATTGAAAAGCCTCAGTGTCTGATTTCGCATTCATCCAACAAACACGTTCCATATGCCTGCCATGTGGCTGTATGAAAACGATTAGCTTTGTCAAATGGTCGCCATGGCCATGCCATATTAACACACACGACTTTGCTGGACATCTGCTGCTACACAAGGGCCTCCCTACACAGGTTTCTTTCCATCTGATCCTTTTCATGCAGCTCCATGAACTATGATTTTGCTGCCTCCATGAGGGAGCCCTAAGGCAGATGGGGCCAGGTGCTGGTACTGCCTTCGAAGACCTGTGACCACCGTTATCATACCTGTGAGTAGAGGGCAAAGTGTTTCCTAATGGAGTATTCTGTCTTGTCTTTCAGCTTACATTTTACTATGGAACTTCAGACTCTTGGTGTCCAATAAGGTACTATGACGACATAAAGAAAGTTTTTCCAGAAGGAGATATTCGACTCTGTGAGAAAAACATACCTCATGCCTTTGTCTTGCATTTTAGCCAAGACATGGCTGAGATGATTGCTACCTGGGTAAAGGATAACCTGTCTGAAATATAAATACCGACGCAGGAAATAAGCATCTGCAGTCAGTACCTGGGTCACTAGGTGTACTGTGTTTAGTAGGTAACTAATTTTGATATTAGAAAAGAAAAAAATTAAAAAACCTCTTGGCTTAAAAACTCCCAGCTCTCCACGCTACATGCTGAATGAAGGGCTGGTGAATAACTGCGTTTGTGACCTGAATAAAGACTTCTCCACACAAGAGGCCCAGTGACACCACACGCTGTGTTAGTCGGCAGTCTCCTTGCAGACAAAAGGAAAAACCGAGATTTGAATTGAGGCTCCTTTGGGCAGAATGATGAAATACTAAACATGAAGAGAGATGTGTGTGTGACTGTGACAAGGACACACTCCTCGCCCAGTTGTGGGAAGTGATAGCGGTGGGTATTGGCGGTGGACCTGGGCTTCCTTCGAGAACGAAAGATCAAAATCGTCCCAGACTAGCGCTGCACAGGCCTTGGCTGTGACCATCAGCGTGACTCTGATCTCCCTGCATTGGACCCAAGACAGAGTTCTCCCGACGGCACCCAGCAGATCACAGGGAGGTTACTGAGGCTCCCGCTCTGCCTCTGCCGCAGGCTGTGTACAGAGGGCCGGGCTGTCCTGGATCAGATAGGACTACATGCGTTGGCCCCTGCTCAGCCTCGCAGTAAACTGTCTGCTAAGGGTGGTTGTGAGCTGAGTTCTCTGCCAGCCACTGAGGATAACAATATTCCTAGCTACTTTGTGATTTCTTCTGAAAATCTCCTAGTTAATAATGTATGAGAAGGTGTTTTAAGTTGCCAAGTAGAATACAAACATAATGTTTTTCTCCATTTGCCTTAACTGTGTTTGTTGGAAAGAAATTATTTTGCCAATGCACCCAAGTGAGCCGTCGGATCGTGGGCATTCTGCTTCCCCCGACACAGCGAGCCCTGTGGAGGCAGCGTCTCTGGCTGAGAGCGGGCTGGCCGTGTGGCTGCCCTCCCGGAACAGACTCGGTCTTGAAATCTCACACTGGCGGCAGTGACGCTGAAGATGCATGGCAGCATCCCACCTTCTGTGCGAGGGCCCGGACGTTAGCATTCCTCGGGGACCGTGCAGGGCCGCCCTTCCCTCACAGAGCACTGAACTCTGACGTGCCGTCCCGTGGCGCTGAGGGAGGGAGGACGAGACACACAGGCCAGAGGGCCGGGCTGCTGTGGTCCCCTGGCATCTGCGTGGCGAGCCCTTCTGGAGAGCTGGTATTTGAAGCCAGACTCACGCTGTTCTGCTCGGGTCGAGGAGATGCCACGCACACAGCATCAGGCGCAGAAGCTGGTAAACCAGAGGCCTACGGGAGGAAAGGACACCCACAGCTGGGTTTGAGATGTTATTTTGCAACATTCCTCTATTTTAAAAAATCTGCACATGGGAAACTTTGGTTTTTAGAATTTCAAAATGATACTAGCTCTTAGTTCCTGTCTGTCGTGTAAGCACCAAGTGAATTTTCGAGATAAATACTTTACCAGCACTTGGGACTGTGTCTGCCTAATGTGTGTGGGATGGGAGAGGGGCGGTCTGGGCAGCTGAGTCAGGCTCTGGTTGAAGCTCTCCACTAACGTGTTGCGATTTCAGGATTCTAAGGTTCACTTTCATTAGGAATTACACAAAAGACAAAAGCTGGTACACAGTAGACGTGGTCCACTTTCCAGAAGCAGTCCTGTCTGCATCTTCAGGTCAATACCTGACACTGTTCATCTTAGGTGGAACTTCTAGAATCAACCAATGCAGAGCAGCTGCGGCAGGGGCAGCCCTTGGCCTGAGCCACACCTACTCCCCATCTGCTCTGGGGCACGAGACGCACCCAGAGGTCCCCGCAGCCGGCACAGCTTGATGTGCAGGACAACAGGGCACCCTGCCAGGGCCTCTCCACTCTGCCTTGGAGAGCCAGTGCCTCTAAAGGCGGGGCTCTTCATCCTGCACTGCTACTACAATAAAATAGCCCCAGAGACTAAAGAGATAGGCAGCCTAACACGGCAGCTGGGTCTGAAATGGATGTGTTCGTTATCGATAAATGACTGGGATGGTGTGCACAGCTCAGGTGGAGCCTGAAGATCGGCCGGGCATAAGATCCCGAAGTTCATTTTCCAGTTTCAGCAGCTGTACTTGGAGGAGTAGGAGAAGGGCCTCGGGGGATCGTGTCCGTGTACTCCGCGATGCTTCAGGAGAAAATGATGTTCTTTGTGCTTGGAAATTTTTTTGGTATTGTAAGATGGTTTTGAATTTATACAGACAATTTAAAACAAAACAAACACCATGCTTTCTTCTGAGGCTGCCTCTCAGTGTTTCTTTTTCTGAAAATGAATCCCTTCTAGATAGTAAATGGACACCTGAGTTCACATCCCAGATCTACCACTGATGAGAGTTGTGATGCTGCATAAAGATCTCACCTCCTGAACCCCAGCCCCTCACCTGTAAAATTGGGAGAACATCTTCACTCACCTTAGGGTTTTGTTTGAGTGGAGGATTTCTCGTTTTGTTTGGTTTTTTGTTTTGTTTTTTGTACTGGGGATCAAACTCAGGTCCTTGCACTTTCAAAGCAGGTGCCAGAACCACTGAGCTAAACCCCTGACCCTTATTGTTTTGTTTTTAATGGAGAAACAAGGTCACACATGCAACGTTCAGTGTCTTACGTGGTTTTCAGTCAGTGCTCTGTGACAGCGAGGGGAGCCTTTCAGAGCTCTTGGTGCTGACAGTCTGCTGTTCGCCACGCTGCTCTGTAAGAGGGTCTCTCTCCAGTGCAGTGTAGGCCCCACACCAGCTGGCATTATTTCACCCAGGCTGTGACTTGATTCCTGTAGTTGTAGCGTTTCTGAGTCGGTCACCAGGTGACATAGGTGACACTCCCTCACAGCCTCTCACACAGCCCGGTGCTTTCATACTTGACAGAAATGATGCGGGAAGCAAAGCGATTCTTAGCACCGTCATTTTTATTCCTGCCTTCCCTTGAAGAAGAGGTGGGGCACACTTGGGTTGCACCTTCCCTGAGAGGAGGAGCTAGGGGAAGGTCGGGCTGGAATTACATGTGCTTTGTGAACAAACACTCTGAGGCCTTGAGCTGATCCCTGCTGAACAGGTGAGGATGGCAGAAAAGCTTGTATGAGTGTCCTAGTAGCTTTCTGAGGGGACGGAGTCCTCCTGCCTGTGCCCCATGCACGTGTGTGAGTGGTCACATCGGTCCTGGGGGAGCAGCTGTGGTGCGCGCATCTGGCCACTCCCACCAGCCCAAAGGTGTCCCCAAGCAAGAGGGGTGTCGCTGAGCATGATACCCAGATTGGGCCCTGGTTGCCATAGTTACAAAGCAAGCTCCTGGGAACAAAGCAGGAGGTGGCTGCCCCTAGTCCCAGAAGGGCAGGTGGAACTTGGGTGGTTTGGAACAGAGGAGTCCAGGTAAAAACCCCTGCACTGTCGTTGTCACCTACTCCTGGGGGCTCCGACTGCCCACTGGACAGGCTACCACCTGGTGTAAAGGACGCACTGTGATCGGGGTCCTGCGGCTGTTAGGTGACAGCGGAGATTCCCGCTCCAGCGTCCACTCTTTCCTCTGCATCCTGCTGCCTCCTGGAGGCCGCAGCCGGCAAACCTAAGAATGGTGTGAGGCTGAGAAGGAGTCCCATGAAGGGCAGTGAGGGCCTGACTGACCGAGGAAGTAAAGAGCAGAGGGCGAGGAACATGGGGGTGGTTTTGAAAGAAGCAGAGCCATGACACCCGCTTTCAGAGGCAAGAGTTTCTCTGCGCTGCGGCTGCAGCCAGGCTGGCACCTTTGCCATACTGACCTGGCCGTCTGGGCTTCACCCCAGACCCTGTGTCTTCTCACTGCCCTTCTGAAGCTGCGGACTCACTGCTCAGCTGGGACAGTGCCCGCCTTGCCCCTCCCGGGCCTGGGCCTGGAGCACCAACTGCTCCTGCTTCCCAGAGCAGCGCGTGAGTCTAGGAGCCCTCACCGTACCTCCTTATGCACCTTCTCTGGTCTGTTCATCCCTTCCTGTCCTGCGGGAGAGTTCCTGAGAGAAGGACCTGTCCCCATCTTGCCTCTGCACCCACGCGGCTCAGAGAACAGGGCCTGCCACAGGAATGTGGTATAAATGCAGATTCTCGGTCGGTCAGACTAGCAGGAAATCCCATGTCGGCCTCACCGCTACTCTGGCTGTCATGGCTCTGCGCTGGCACGGGCACTTGCTGTTTTGTCCCATAGCAGTCTCCCAACCGCGCACAGCACACCCGGTCAGAAGGCATCCGCTGGTGCCTGGCCCAGGGGATAATGAAAGCACAGGCCGCTACACCTCAGGGCCACTCTTCTCCTCCGTTGGCTGTGACCACCTCTTCCACCCTCCCGTGATCAGCACCTGGGAGTCAGCAATGCCTGGTGTGTGGCTTCCCGTTTGTCGGGTGCTACACTGTGCAGCACACACAGTGGAAATCCAGCCTCAGTGCGCGAGAGCGCCCCAGGGTAGCAGCATTCTCGTTTTGGGTTGCACCCCTCACATTTTCTGGCTGAGGGGCCCGTGCTCACCTCACACTGGAACAAGTTTGCTTGCTGGGTAAGTCTATGGGAAAATTCCTCTTTCCTGTGATGGGAACGTGACCCCACGACGGGGTGTCCTTCACAGCTCCGGGGTGCGCGTGCACCTGTAGGTTCCTCCCTCCCTCCGAGTAGCCAGAACCCCACCTCTGCAAATCCCCCCGGCTCTGGCTCTGCAGAACATCTGGGCTTTTTCCTACTTGCCACTGCCGAGGGCCTGTGCACCTGCATGTGATTCGGGCTCGGCAGACGCCACAGCCCCACAGTTGATGGCTAAGCAGCGGTGACACATCCCAGAGGACGAGTTTCTCCCCAGATTGCTGTCCCCAGCAGATGAATGGAGGTCCAGGGACATGGCAGCCCCCAAACCCAGAACCCCATCAGGAACCACCTTCAGTGGCACAGACTGGATCCATCTTCACTTTGGCCTGCTGAAGATAAGCAGACGCCAGGGCAGCCTGGGGACCTTGCAGGACCAGGGAGGAAGCAGAGACACGCAGGTGCCTCCTGACATCGGTCACTGCACTGCACGCCCTCTTAGCCTTGATCTTACCAGTGTTTGGAAATCGGATAAAATTTGAAGTGCTGCTGCTGAGTTTCCTTTCTCCCTGTAACTGCCCTTTCTTTGCCGAACTTGGAGGTCACTAGCTACAGAATGCCGGGACAGGCCAAGCACAGACTGAAGATCCCTGCCCAAGGACTGTAAGAAAGCGTGACGAGACGAGACTGCTTTTCCGTGGCAGGGTCACGGCTTATGCGTTCACTGTTACCTGCCAAATGACGTTGTTAAAAGGGGAGCAGTTTTTCTTCCAACAGAAGTCTTCATTTGGTAGTAATGAAATTAAGGAGCAGAAAGAGAACATCATTTACCAGAGAAGAAATCCACAGATCCGCGGGGACTCGGCTGACATGCTGCAGGACACTGGGCTCCGAGTGGACACATGTGCCGTCCCTGACAAGACGGCGGTCACAGTGACAGCCTCGTCATCCCACAGGAAACCTCAGGGTGTCTTTGGTGAGGGCAGGGCTGACGGCCGCGTCACTAATCCCCCCCCACACAAACAAACACTGAAGGAGCCGTGCAGCAGCTCCCCCTCCGCCTGCTGGGCGATCCCAGTGGGAGAGATGCTGAGAGGCCCTGGCCGTATCACGCGAGTGGAGCCTCCGACAGGACTGAGCAAAGTGGCCATCAAATTCACTATAAGCCTGAACTCGCTTCTCTGAAACCTGTCACCCGTCCAGCAGAGGAGCTGCTCCAGCTGCACTTACACCTGGGGAGTCCAGGGGAGGCCCACGCAGTCTGAGCAAGTCGGGTCCTACAGCAGTGGGAAGCATACAAAAGCCGAAAGCCTCTCCCTTCCTCCTGGGTCTGCAGTGAATGCTTACTCTACAACTGTGGCATTCATTTCCCAGAGAGCATGTTTTTGCATTTTGGCTTCTTCTCCCCTGAACCCACATTGACTTTTTACCTTCCTGGGCCCCGTGGAGCTGCACAGCATCCAGACCCAGGGTGCGGCAGTTCCAACGTCACACCTGAGACACTGAGGGGTCAGCATACAGACAGACTGGTGGGGCCAGGCCCACTGTGTAGCTGTCCCCGCTTCACGGCAGCCATTCCTGCTCCCCAGAAGCTTGGCTGCTGTTCGCAACGGCAGGGGAGGGCTGCACTCCAACAGAAAGGCCGAATCACAAAGACCAAAGACCAGTCAGGAGCAGTTTTCTGAATAAAATATTTAATCAGTGCATCTGTACAAAATATTAAAATGGTTAATGATGAGGATACAGCATGTTTAACAAATATATACTGCTATGTAATAGTCAAGAAAAATAGAGTTTATTTACATTTCAGTATATACAATCTATTTAAACTTGAGAATACATATACACATGGATGTATACCTGCCCTCAGACCGTCCCCGGAGGGCTGGCCTGGTCAGGGACAGCACTTCAGGAGGTAGGCCAGGCTGGACAGCAGCGAGACAGCCAGTCTGCAGCCTGCAAGCCTCACAGTTCTGCTCTGGCCGAGTCAGAGTGGAAAGACTACAACAAGGAGATTCCACTTGCATCGAAGGCGTTTGTAAACCCTCCCATCCTTCCTCCACCTCCTGCTCACTCCCAAGCCAAGCTGAGCAACAGTTGGTGTCGCTGCACGATGAAAGGAACTTGCCCCTAAAAATAATCAATTTTGTCTTTAGCTGCTGAGGAACAGCGTGTAATTGAGACTTGATGGCATTACTGTCACTTTATGTTCTCTTTGCCCTTAAAACTGCAGTACTGGAATCATTCTATTTGCTTTTTAAGCTGTGGTCACTCAGCATGTGCAGAATTTTGCTGCCCACCCAGGGCCTGCTTCGACAGCGTCACTTTGTGAGCAGGTGCAGGAGTCTGACAGCAAACTTCACAGTGAAAGAACCTGCTTCCCAGCCTAGCGGACTCCCCTGCTGTCACCTGTGGAAAGGGCAGGCTGCAGACTACGTGCGAATCCTTGTAAAACTTTTCATCTGGGGAGAAACTTTTCCAGCTAAAAACTTAAAGTGACTCGATTACAATTCTCGTCAAAACACAAAAGCTGTTTGCACTATAGTATAATGTGAAATACAAAAATAAAAATTACTCAGAGGCTGCTCGTGTTTAATCTGTGATTTATCTGGGCTGGTGAATGCCAGAGAAATTCCCCTCTCAAGTGCGTCTATTCCTGGCTTTGCATACTTGCTTATTTCCCAGCCAGGAAACGTGTGTCCATGTTTCGTCCTGAGCTTGCTTTCTCGCTGAACTAGATCATCATTGTCTAAACAGAATGCCGAATGGCTGACTTTCCCTGATTCTGATAAGCCCTGACCAAAAACTTATGTTGCGAGGAAATGAGCAACATTTTCTCAAGCCAGGCTGCTCAGCTCAAGCCCTCAAGGGGAACCCGGGACCTTGGCAGCCTTCAGCCTCTGAAAGATAAAAAGGTCCAGTGAGGAACACACCTTGTCATTCACTGCTTTACAGAGGCTCCCTGAGGAGCCAGCGAGGGCCACCCACAGCCCCGAGAGCAGGCTGAGACAGGCCAGTCTCTGTAGAAACCAAGCAGCAGGGAGCTGGCTGCACTTGCGCAGAGCCACCAGCACCCGGCTGCAGCGAGGAAGTCCTCAAGGGGACTGGGCTTCTGGTCAGCTTGTGTCTCCCTGTAACTCAGCAGGGCTCCCGGGACAAGCCTTAGTAGAAGTCTCGCGTTGGTCTGCCACGAGCACTACAGCCCCTGGAGGGACCGCCATGACTCTCGATTCTGCTGACCAAGTGTCGGAGGGGCCTGGACACAAAATAAGGCACCTCGTCCTGTCCCTATACACAGGAGCTGGCCGCATCACCGGCCACCACTGCGCCTGCTCCTGTTTGCCAACAATTCACAGGTGGAAAAGCAGAAACTCAAAAGCGAAAGGCCGGCTTCATCCTGAGGTGTGTCCCACACTACCTACAGGTGCCTGGTATGGCTGGAAGCTTTCTTTCCTCTTCTAGACAACTATTTTAGCATCCCTTAAAAATGGGTAAAAAGGTTCTGCACTGCTGCCTCCCTCCAGGGCCCTCTCCAAATGAGTTCTCATCCAGCAGCAGGAGGTCATCTGTGCAGGGTGGAATGTGCTACCTGCCTGCAAATTCCTCTGCTGGGAGGAACCCGCGTCGCAGGGAGTTCTGCAGATGCCGATGCCTCCTTGGCATTGAGAAGGATGCGAATGTGAGACACCAGTCCTGGGTCTGTCACAGACGCGCCCACCCGGCACACAGGTGCTGGAGGAGGCCTGGATGCTCTCCCCAGCAGGAGGAGGTGAATCCGATCGGCGACAGTGAGCAAGCCTTGAAACAGACAGCTCTCAGCGGCCTCACACCCTAGACCACTGTCGGATCGCTGTGCTGTAGCCGCCGCCGCCAGGAAGCAGCAGCCCAGACCGAGTCTGGTGCTGTTGCAGGGCAGGAGCAGGCACAGCACAGGCAGGAAGTCTCATGCATAACCCGGCAGAGTGCAGCCCCTCTCGCAGCCTGCACCCATGCAGGTGACTCCTCAGGCCTGGCAGTGGCTCCCCGAGAGCCTCACGCAGGGCCACCTGTGTGTGCAGTTCCATGCGCTGGGCACAGATTAAAGACCAGAACAGCAACCAAGGGAGGAAGAAAACTTGGCTCCAGCCTAAATAGAAGGCTCCAGCCACGAAAGGCCAAGCTGTCTGAAAAATTCAAAGTAAACCTCTTCTGACTCCTCCTCCTGGAGCTTCTGAAGGTTAAACTCATAAAGAGAAGATCTGGTGTCTGCCCGGGAGCCTGGAAGCTGAAGCAGGATCCACCCAGAGTGGCACTAGGGGCAGGGGAGTGGGGGAGCCGGGACAGGCCTGACTGCCCATCCAAGGCAACCCTGTGCCCCTGGCCCGGGCCAGCAACAAGACACAGCCAGCCGTCCCCTCCTGCCTCTGCCAGACAGGCCACCAGCAGTGGGGGCCTCCTCTCAGCAGCCTGAAACTGGCCCCACACTCTGGGTGGGGTAAGGAATGACCCCCAACCCCGCGCATGTGTGAGGGGAACTGAGTCCCAGCCTGAGGGGGCTGGGGGACCTTCCCAGGAGCAGCCACACCCGCTCTGCCTTGGAACCATCTGATGTGCTCTGGACACGGGGGAAGCCGGGGGCCAGGACCAGAGAGGTGGGGGTGCTCCGCCCCTCAGCCTGCAGAGTCACTGTGGACCCCAGCTCTAGTGCCACCCAGACCCGCCAGCCCTACAGGTCTGGGGCGACTTCCCACTCCCAAAGCTGCGTGATGGGTTGCGTGTCCACATCCTCTCTGCCCTTCCCACGCCGGACTCTTATCTGAAGGCAGACAGCTCTTCGTGCCCTCCACGACTGCTGCAGAGCCTGTCTCCCCAGCCCACCTGTGGGGACCCCCTCTCCGGAGCGCCAGCAAGGCCCCAGGACAGCTGCATGCCTTCTGCTCCTCTCACCGCATTGTCTGGAGACCAGACTCCGCAGGGCAGCGGAAGAGGTGTACTTGGTCTGTGCACAAGCTGCTCTTGGAAAGAATTCCATTTTGCCTCGAGCTTTAAGAAGAAAAGTCAGCCCCAGCCCAGTGACTTTCTGCCTCCAGCCCAGTGAGATTGCTGATAAGGACTCTAGGATCTGGATCACACTGCTGTGCCATCCGCAGGGTCCCGAAGTCCCCTCGGACACAGCCACGCTACCACTACGCTGCCACCCGGCCAACACCCCGAATGCTGCTGGGGGCCAAGTGTGCGCGGGGTTTCTGGGGATTCTGACCCTGTCCTGCCCCTCCCAGCCTCCCTGTGCCATTTGGGCACACAGAGGAGCACAGCCAAGATGGCCAGGCCTGCCGCCTCTCCACGACCCAGCCCAGCTGCTGGGGAAGCCAGGAGCCCCAACGGCCAGCTTCTGGGGACCATGGGAATGCCCATTCGACGGTGCAGGGCTCTCCCTAAATACCATGGTTCTGGGTATTAAGGAAGGCTCACGAATGAGGGCTTGGCTGGTGTGTGGCACACCCGCAGCAGCCCTGGGGCCCCAGCTGGCCTGCCCACCCTCCCTGTGCAGGGGCGTCAGGTCCTCCGCCCTCCCTCACCAGAAAGCGCGGTCCAGATCACCTCAGCAGCAGTACCAGTTCTTCCCCCAGCAAAACGGACAATTCTCTTGGCTTTAACAGGGATAGTTTGGTGACCCGGCAGGGGTGAAAAGTGGGTGACACACACAGTTCTGACACATTTACACCTCGCTCCTGGCCAGGACTGGCCAGCTGGGGAGTGGGGGAGCAGCTGGGCTCCTGCGGGTCACCCCAGCCAGCTCAGCACCAGAAGGGCAGATGGAGCATGCGCAGATGCGCCCCGCTGCGCGCAGATTTTCCTCCTCAGCCTGGCAAAGCTGGTTTAACCTCGTCCTAGAAGCGGCCTGTCTGTCCTCACGCGGAGACCCTTTGCTTTCATCTTTACAAGGAGAAACGCCCTCTGGAGAACGCGCTCCCAGAAGGGCTGGGCACAGTGCAGCGCTGGGGAAACCGCAGACACCACCTTCCTCCTGTCTGCAGAGCCCTGCCCCTGCACCGCTCAGCACAGCTGGAGGAAGAAGGCCGCGCAGAAAACTGACGCAGGCTCTTCCCTGCCGTAAATCAAGACATTTCTTGCCCGGAAGCGCTTTTCCCTAGGCACCAGAAATATCAAAAGACTTGCTTCTGTCCAAAGATATTAAATACTCTAAAACTGCCTCAAAAATTTAACTGATGTTTCATTAACCTCCTTTCTCAACCTTCTACTGTGACAGCCATTTAACTCTGTAGTGCTATTTCCACTCTCATTATGACAAATATCAGAGCAATCACTACACAACCATCCTTAAAATTACTGTTTAGAACAGAAGAGGGAGGCTTCCCTGGTGAGGGCCACAAATCTGAGATCTGTCTTTGCCCAGTCACTAACATAAGACAGAATTAGAACAAAATGGACACTTTTGGGTTTTTTTTAACCTAGAGAAACAGTTGCATTTTCTGGTTACTTACAGCTACTCAGCCACGGCATAATAAATTCACATTATAAAAAGAAAATATTTAAAAAAAAATTTTTGAGGCAAGGTATGGCAGCCCAAGTTGGCGTCAAACTCACGGAGATCCTACTGCCTCAGCCTCCTGAGTGCTAGGACTACAGGCACGTGCGACCACACTTAGTGAAAATCTTTATTTTAAAACTAAGCTACAGCATGTGTGAGCGTTTTTACTCTTCGGAGGAATTTTTGCAGAATGAAAGTGACTCCAGTAGGACCTTAAATAAATTAACTGTATCTAAATGTTTAGTCTTTCCTGTCTCTCAAGAGTGCAAAGTGTAACCGCTGAGAATTAAAATAGGTATGAACACTCCTGGACCTCAGCATCCGAGGCAGGGGTGGAGTTAAGGCCTCCCTAGGACCCGAAGGAGAAAGTGTCACGCCGCACTGAACAGCACCCGGGAGCCTGCAGATTTGCACAGGAGCCCGGTAGCCCGCGGTGGAATCCTGTTGCTGCCTCCCAACCACGAACCAAAGGCCGCCGAGGTCTCCCAGGCCGGAAGGAATCAAGCGAACGAGGCCGCGTGCCGGAGCTCTCGTTTAGATCGACACCGCCTACCCTCACCGAGCCCTCCGCTCCGCCCACACCCAGGCCCTGCCTTTCCGAACTGGCCCGCCGGGAGCGGGGCGCTTCCTCCCGCTCCACAGGTCCGGGCCGCGGGCAAAGTCCGACAGAAGCACTTGTGTGCGGCTCCACTTCCCGTTACTGTCACGCTGCCTAAAAGCCACAGCAGCAACACAGCAGAAGCAGGAGACGCGGGCTCCTCCTGCTGCGCCTCCCGGTCCCG
>NW_022900914.1:2876463-2878729 GCF_012274545.1 Fukomys damarensis | reverse complement strand
GGGAGAGAGCGCTGAGTGAGCGCGACACCCGCACCCCAGCTCACCTGGCCCGCTGTTCTGAGCCCGATCCAGGACCCTGGCGCCCACCGCCCCTGCGTCTGGGCCCCAGCGGAAGTGCCGCCAGCCGGGCCGGGAGTGAAGGGGCCTCAGTCCCGCAGGGGATTTAGTTTACGGAGCCGTCGCCACGACCTCCGGCACCCAGGTCATCACTGGCGAGACCAGAGCGCGGCACCGCAGGGGAACCAGGACGAAGGCTGCCTCGTTTCTGCTGCTCAGGGCCAGGACAGGCCCGGGCCGGACTTTCGAGCAGGGGCACACAGAAGCAAGGTGGACGCCTCGCTCCCGAGCTCCTGCGCGGCTGGGACCTGCGCCTTACTGCCCGGAGGCGCTCCGAGTCGTTCCCGATTCGGGCGCGTAGAAGCGGGGGTGTTCTTCCCCTAGGAAGAACTTTCTCCTCTTCTGTTAATTCTTTTTCCCCCTACCAGGCCTGGATTTGGCCGCCGACCTGACCGCGGTCTCCCTAGGAGCCTGGGCACAGCATTCCTAGAAGGGGAGCAGGGCTCGGTGACAGACCAGAGTGTAACTTCCTGGCTTGGCCAAGGGTATCCGAGCCCCGCGGTTCCAGCAATGCGCGCCACTGGTCGCCACTGGGGACCTCGGGCAGGCTCCTCCGAAGGAAGGGAAGGCAGCAACGTGACGAGGATGCTTCTCCCTCCTCGGAAAGCTTGAGGCTGGAACGGCCCTGCATGATGGCAGCGCCCCCCCCCCCCCGCTTACACTTGTGCTGTATGTGATGTATCTCAGGCTTGTGGTTTTATTTCTGGTCGTGGGCACTTTTTTCCTTTTGGGTTTAGAAAAGTTTAAATTCCATGAGGCCGCAGATAAGAAGCTCCCTTGGAAAGGGTCATATGGTTTCGTTTTGTCCCAAAGTCGGAGAGACTTACAGGCTCCCAGAGACCACTGGGGACTTCTGGCCAGCCGTGGAGCCAGGCCCTGAGCCTGAGGTTCACAACCTGGGTGTGTCTGGTGGCCTTCAGAGGCCTCAGCATCCCTGCGCTGAGGCAGGCAAGCACTTCCCGCCCCTGCTTTCTCCCAGGGCTTTTCTCAAGCCCTTGCCACTCCACTCAGGGTTCATGGGCCCCCACACTTCCCTGGACACAAGGAAAGGTGACCTCTCAGGCCTTGCCAGCCATGTACAGAACTCTGGGAATGCACTGAGCTTGGTCTATAACAGTGGCAGACCCTGTGGGACCCAAGAAAGCCTGGTGCCTTTGCCCAGACCCCTCTCTGGCAGCAGGGAGCCCTGCACAGGGAAAGGTCTGAAGCCGCCCCTGCCAGGTGCAGGACTCAGGCTTCCTATGCCATCCCAGCGTCCTCAGGGGCCGGGGCCATGGTAGAGCCTCAGTGTTTGGTGGTTTTAGTAGACCCAGAGAGACATGCCAGCCCCAGGCTTTCATGCACCCCAAGTGAAGCAATCCATGCCAGCCGTGCTGCAGGGGGTGAGTCCCCTGCAACCCAAGGCGTGCAGAATGTTGGGGGCTCCCAAGCCTCAGACTAGCAGCCCCATCTGTCTTTCTCTCCCGCCTGCTTTCCATGCTAGGTCTCTAGGGGACAGAATTAAGATCAAAATTTCGTGCATTTCCTCCTGAAATTAGTTAAAATTTCCCTATCTGTCTACTCTAATGGCTTCAATGGAGATTAATAAAATCCAGATGGCACACGGCACCATCACAGCCTCACCCACACCCTGCCATGGGAGAGCCCAGGGCACAGTGCGGTAAGGTGGGGTGCTCCTTCCCGTGCAGGCCTCCAGGATGGGACGCCCGCATTCCTGCACGAACTCCAGGCCGAGCTCCTCTCTCCACTGCCAGAGCCCTGGACTTGGGCTCTCACAGGGCCCAGCAGCTTCCCAACATAGGGCCCTGGCACCCAGTCTGCTGAGAAGGCGCCACCACCCCCTCTCCATCCGGATTCCCCTGGGCTCCCCCAAGTTCGTGCATCCCTCGGGAGACTGGGAACTGCAGCTCTTGCCGCAAGAAAGCAACCACCACCTCCACCACTGCTGTTTCCTCTCGGCAGGGTCGCCAAAGCCCCTACTCCTGCCGTCTTTCTTCTCCAAAAGCTGTGGGCCAGCAGCACTCCGAACCCTTCCCGAGACGCGGCTCTCGGCCTCGGTCTCCCCTCTTCGAGGGGACCTGCTAGTCAGCAAGGGCAGTGTCCCCCGGCAAAGGGACCCGCTCGGCTGGCCGGGCAAGGACGGTTCGGG
>NW_022900914.1:2866794-2875684 GCF_012274545.1 Fukomys damarensis | reverse complement strand
CCTCTCCTCCGCGTCCGCTTCCCCGGGGCAGCAGACGCCACCCGCGCCTTGCGGGCACAAAGGCCGTTCTGGGACACAGGCCCGGGCAGCCCCAAAGGATTGGAGCGGGCGGCCGGAGCCAGATGGACGGGGACAAACCATCGGAAGAAAAGGGTCCCGGTCCTTTGAGGAGTTCGAGAAGCCCGAGTCCTCTGGTCCTGCACGCACGCTCTGCAGGGTGGCTCCCTCCAACTGAAGCCAGCTATCGGTAAGGTACGTTCTGCCCCGTCAGAAGCCAGGAGGGCCAGGAGGGCGACAGTTTGGAGCACCCAGGCAGCGCCCAGGTGCAGGCAGGGGGAGATGGGTGGAGAGGCCACTGGGATCTTACTGTAGCTGCTAGGGGAAGATCCTGGAGAGGGGACACTCGGAAGTGAGAGGGCCGGCGAGTGTCTGCTCAGCCTCAGCCAACCTGGCCCTGTGGATCCCCAAAGAAGGGCCCTTTCCTTTCCAACTCCACTTGGCACAGAACCTGAACTCTAGACTGGGGTGGTGCACCGTGAGCACCACTTTGAGACAGTGACCAGCGTGAGTGAGCAGGACGCCTTTGCGCACAGCTGCCCTGCACTCTGACCCACGGAAGAGGCCCGGACAAGCTCTGGAATCCACTGAGTCACCACTTCATCCCCCAGCAAACTCCTCCATCGATGCCAGGGCCAGTGCTGGCTCACCTGGGGCTTCAAGCCACCAAACACTCGAGGGACTGGGGCTGGGTGGGAAGGGTGGTCCTGGGCAGATCTCTGGCTGCCTGCACCCAAGGTCTTCCAGGGGCCAGAACAGGAACCTAGGGGCAGGAGGTCAGGGCTGGGGTGACCAGGCTGCTTCAGCCCCAGGTCACAGGCTGCAGGACTGGGATCCTTCCCAGGCAGCCTCCCACACGGTGTGGGGCATGTTCCGGACCAGCCCCACCACAGTCTGTGCCAACAGCCGAGACCTGCGCTAGGTCTGACTTGGCCATGACCTCAACCAGCCAGCAAGTCCCTGTCCTCATCTTGCTTTCTGTGTCCCCAGTGTGGACACAGGAGAGTGGAGGCCTGGCGCAGTCTTGGCATAGTGGGTGACAGATGCTTGTTGATTGCACCCGGACAACTCTGGCCTGAGGCCACACTGGGGCCGAGGAAGTGGGGGTGAACTGTTGTCCCTTTCTGTCCTCTGTGGTAGCCACTTGGTATTTCTGAGACTGAGTTTCCTCATCTGGCCCTAGGGAGTGTGTGTGGCTGCATAAAGCAGCACAGAGGAGGCCAGGTCCCAGGGTGTTCTGAGTGCCAGGGTGACGGGGCAGAGGTCTAGAGTGACAGTGGACCCTGGGAAGCTTTGGGGGAGACTGCCTACGGGTGGCCGACCAGGACCCACCCTCTCCTATCGGTGCTTGTCTGTGCCGCGAAGGCAGTCCTCGATCCGTGCCTCCAGCCCTCTGCCCATCCCTCTCTTCATGTCTTCACTCAGGTGAATCTTATTGCCAGGCACCCTACGATGCACAGGACGATCCAGAGGGCCTCCAGGGGTGGGGGTGGGCAGGGGCCAGTAACACTGAATGCCCGGCATGCTGTGGGGCAGCTCCAGGACTGTGACGGAGCCGGGCTCCCTCCCCACTGTGACTGGTCAGCTTAGCAGTCTGTCACCACCCACTACTCTACAGCTCATGGCACTTGAGTGGCACAGCTGCCCTACCCTGTGAGGTAGACATTATTGTTCGCACTGTGTAGGAAAATTGAGTCAAGTAGTTCTGCTCCTTGCTCGGTCACTTGAAACTGACAGAGCCTGGAGTGGCTACAGCCTTTGTCCCCATGGGATGGTGAGGGGCCTTGGGCCACTGACTCCCTCCCAGGCCCCAGCGGAAGCACCGCACCCCCACATCCCTCCAGGGCTCCCTGGAAGATTCTTGGGTTCCTTAGAGGTCATGAAAGTGTCCCCAGTGGACGCCTTCCGGCCACTGCTTTCCGCTGGGAGCTCCCGGTTCCTGCCATGATCAGGACCCTGCAGCCCGGGGCAAGTCCATCCGCACTGGAGACAACTACAGGCTCCCGTCTGTCTGCCATCCAGCCCTCCAGCAGCATGGTGTCTTGGACGGCAGAAGTGAGCCTGGCTCCAACAGTCCTGGGCGGGGTGGGTGAGGTCCCACCTCCCCACCTCCAGGCCCCTCTCTTGGGGACATCCTGGCACGCATCCTCACCTACGGGAGCCATTGGCTTTCCCTGAGCACCAAGTCTGGCTTCCACAGTAGAAACCAGGATGTGAGCATGGACTTCCATGCCATGCGGGTGAGGACAGTGTCTGTTCTCTTGCCCTGGGTTCCTTTACATCCCCGTCTTCCACAGGTGGATGCGGGGTGGCTCTGTGCTCTGCACCTGTGAGAGCCACACCTCTCGGAGGCAGCCTGCACTGGGGAGAAGTGTGTCACCTGGGTCACTTGCCCAGAAGTTAAATTTGCATCCTTTGAGCCAGACAGAACTGAGTACGGCGTTCATCTCCTCACCACGGTCACCTGGTGAGTGGCAGAGAGCCCACCACTCAGAATCAGTCTTGGATCCCCCAGCTGCAGCCACAGTGGTGACCTTTAGACCCTGGAACTTGGAGCAGCCCAGTGGCAGCCGGCTCTGCCACACCCAGGCAGCAAGGCAACCTGTGCTGCATCCCATGCTATCCACGGCAGCCTGTCGTCCGACACTGCGGCCATGCAGGGGAAGGGTGCTGAGCCAGCCCTGCCATCTCCTGCTGGGGGCGCTGGGCCCTGCCAGGCACCGACACAGCCTCGAACCGTGCTTCTGGCCATGGGCTGCAAGACTGCCCTTCCCGGCCTTAGCCTCCCAGGTGATGCCATGTCGCTGGGGGCCTGCCTGTGCCAGGGAGAGAGGGAAGAGGGCAGAGTTTATCCGGTGTGGATCGATTTGGTCTGACTGAAGCTGAAGGAGGCGGGTGGGCCGAGTTATGTCTGTCTGGGAGGAGGAGAGGGGAGGTGGTGGCCACAGCCACAGAGGCATCCTTGCTGTGCTGGGCTCTGCTCAGCCCGGAGATGGACTGCAAGCAGAAAGACCTTGAGTAGAAGAGAGAGGTAAGAAGCCTCCATCAGGCTCAGCTCAGCCCCCTATCACGCCCAGGACTGGGCTTCCTCAAGCTCAAAGAATCTCCCAGGCGCAGGCCATAGCTAGGGCTGCCCAGGTTACCCCCAGCAACAGCTCTGGCATCCAGGCCTTCAGGGAAGTCTCCCAGCCAGATCTTGGGTTTGGGATGGATGGCAGCGGGCTGGCAGACACTGCCACCTACTGGTCGCAGGCTGTAGCAGCACCGCCGTGTGGCTGAGTTCCCTGCGGCAGGTTCCAGGAGGAAGCCTATGGAGGGGACTCAGAGCAAGGGCAGCTGGGAGATGAAATGGCCGGGTGCCTCCAGGGAGCCAAGAGGAAGACTACAGGACGGAGTCCTGGTGAGGGTCTGGCTTCTTGACCACCTGTGTGCTGGCTGTGTGACCTCCATGAACTGGGTTAACTCTAGTGGGACAGGGACGCATGCCCAGAGTAAGTGACAGAAAGCAGGGACGGCCCTCCCCAGGCCTGGCTTTTACTGTTTCCTGGGATGTCCAGTGTAGCTGCTAGAATGCTGGTCGCCGTGCTGCCCGTCTGAGCTCTCGGGGTGGCACCGTCCTCCCAGCGGCCCCGAACCATGGACTCGCCCATCACGAACAGTGCTCTGCTCCAGACGTTCTGGGCTTATGTCTCCACCAGGTCTCCTTGGAGACCCTTGTGGACACATGAGGTTAAAAAGCCAGGAAGAAGAGCTGTGACACCTCCACCTTCATCGGGATGTCCAGTCCTCAGTCCTGCTTTAAAGAGCCCAGGTTTGTGTTTCAGGCAGCACAGTGATTAAGGGGAGGAGACGACCATGAGCCCAGGAGGTGGGGAAGGCCGGAGAGATGGAGGGCCTGAAGACGCATGCTGTACTCCAGGGTGAGGCCCCAGGGCCTGGGGTGCAGCAGCAGAGCCAGGAGAGTCACACAGCCTGGAAGTCAGTTTGGGCGTGCCATCTCCGGTCCTCCGGCCCTCGTGGCAAAGGCGTCCATGAAATTCGCCTGAAGGAAGTGATCTCTGCTGCTGCCCTGAAGAGGATGGACACTGATAGAACCGGGCCTCGCGCTGGGCCGCGCAGCCTGGTCCCTAGGCATCTGGCCCACTCCAAGGGTGCATTCAACAGGGCGAGAACCTCTGGCTTCCACCTGCTCAGACGTCTCTGCTGGCTCAGGTGCGTGCTCCCCGCCTCCGCCCCAAGTGCTTCTCCTGACAGCCACAGACATGAGTCCGGAAGTTAGTGGAAATGTTGGGGGAAACAGACTCAAAATCCAAATAGTCATCTGCAGAAGGCACACTCAGCAGTGAGGGAGCACTGAGGAAATCCCCAGGTTAGCAAAGCTGAGAAAGGTGAACTCCACCAGGGAGGACAGCGTGGGGCTTGGGTGTTTCTGTACACCCTTGGCAGGAGTGTAAATTCACAGAACTTTTCCAGGAGCACTTCGACAGCATTGGGGTCTTAAAGAAGGCAATCTTTTGTCCTGGCGCTTTCACTTGTAAAAATGTAATTTAACTTATAGCTGTGCTTGTATACATGATGATAGATATATAAGGACTAAAACAAAGCTTGCAGTCATAGTAAACACTGGATGGCCATAAGGGCAGTGACTGTTAAGGACAGAATAAAGGATGGTCCCGTGTCGCTGTGATCGCTAGTGTCCTGCCGTAAGAGGACTCAGATCGCCGGCAGGGTGTGGGAGGCGCCACGCTGGGCGGCATCCAAGTACAGGGTGTGGAGAGAGGGCGGTAAAGAAGGATTCTCAGTGGTCCGAGCCAGAGGAGGCCATGCCGGTGGACACGTGTCTGTCACTGTCACTGTGCCCGAAGCGCATCTGCCCTGTCTGCCACCCCCAGGAACCCTCCCTCCTTTCTGCTTGTGTTTCGCACAATGAAACAATAAACCCTCTGTGGCACCCTTCACTGTCGGGGATCAAAACAAACCATTCCGCCCTGGGTACAGTCCTGGAAGGAGGAATGACATCCTGAGAATGAAATAGATTCCAGAAGCAGGTAACCATGCTTGAAATATGTAGAACATAACAATGGTGACAGCTTCAGGGCAGGGAGATGGCTTGCTCAGTAGAAATTACCAATGCATGGTACTAGGTAGCTCACTAACTATTAGTCAGAAACGGACCCTTCTCCCGTGAAGTAAGCCAGATTAATGTGTGGTGAATCAAACCATAACGGAGGATGGATCCTCAATGAGCATGTTTGGAGGGAATAAGTACTCATGAGCCTGGACGAGGAATACCTTTCTAAGTATAATTTCACTGTCAAAACCACCAAGAGTAATGTCCACACTTGAAGCTTCATAAAAATCTTAAAACATACGTGTAAAAAATTCTAAGCACAGAATCGGGCTTGGCAGAATCCTCAGACTTGGTGTGGTGGTCGCAGAAGGCCCTGGCGTCACGTGCCCAGATAAGCCCCAGGGTGGCATGCCTGCCACTGGGCTGGAGGGGCACTCGAGACAAACCCAAGCCACCTCCGCAGCAGCACCTTGGGCTCTTCGGATATGTTGGTGTCACGAGAGACAAAAGCCTGGGAGACGCCTTTAAAATAAAGTTCAAGGTTACCGGCATGGGCAGGGCCCTCAATCCGATTTTTGACTGAGGGAGGGGAAGCGGTTGTAAATAAAAGACCTCGCTGGGACAGCTGGAGAAACAGTCGGGCTGCACTCTGGTCACTGCTGCCCTGAGTCTGGCCGTTGCTTCGCAGTGGTGCAGGAGCGTGCTCTTGTCTGGGCAGACACCTGCTAAAGTAGTCGGAAGACAGGGTCCTGCTGTCTTTGAATAACCCTTCAGTGCTTCAGGGGAAAACCACCGACAGGGAGAAGCAGAGAGGGAGCAGACGCAGCGACAGCACAGGTGAAGCGTGCAGGACCCGTGGGGCACGGTGACCCGGGCCCAGAGCATGGGTCCCCAGGGGCGAAGAGCCTGGCGGCTGTGTCCGCTCGGTACCTAAAGAGAGGTCAGCCGGAGCAGGTGCCTCAGCCGGAGGATGTGGCTAGAAGGCTGGCCCTTGTCCCAGCTCAGAGCCAGCCAGAAGGTAAGGGCCATTCTAGCTCCACAGTGCCAGGCCACTGCAGGGATCACAGGCGGCTCTGCGGGTCCCTCAGGGCCAGGTGACCAAGTCCAGACACAGTCACCCATGAACACTTTGACTTTCCCGAGAGTTTCAAACCTTTCCGGAATAAAGACTGAAGAGGAAAATCATTTTTTCTGATTCTCCCTATTTTCTAGTTTTTCTAGGAGCATGAACTCCTCTGCCTGGCCCTCTCCTCAGAACCAGCTCCCAGAAGCCAGTGCTGGCTCACTCCCGGTCGGTGCTCCGCTCCTCCAGGCAGGAGAAGACTTTCCTCTCTGAACAGCTCCTCAGCTTAGTCGACCTTCTCCTGGGCCCATCTGCATGCTTTTTCGTACAACCATTTCAGCAGAACCCTGCCTGCTATGGCGTTCACCCAGAACCCCGTCTCTGAACCCCAGCACTCCCACACCTGATCAGGCCCCCGAGTGGGGTGTGGTCACGGGCCCAGCTTCAGCAGGCAACTGCTGGGTTGTCTTCACCAGAATCCCGACTGCTGAGGATCCTTCTCAGTCATACCCCCGCCCCGGGCCCCACCCTCTGTCCTTGCAGCACTGTCCACAGTGTTTGCGTTCTCTCCTGAGGTCTCTCCCTTGACTGCAGCAGTCCGGAATGACTGCTGACCTCTCAACTGCCCTGCAGCTCTGGCGCTGCTCCCGCACTCCTGATCTCCCTCAGGTGCTCGGCACTGGCACTGCTGATCCACCCCAGTCCGCTTCCTAAAACCCACTGTTGCTTTTGCTGCCAACAACCCCTCTTCCGTGGTGAAGTCTGAGCCCAGGCAGCTTTGCATGGTCTCACTGCCTCCTCCTAGTGACCTCCTTCCCTCTCCAGCTCGAGAGCAGGCTGTGGTTCTGTCAAGATGCTGGGCTTTCTTTAATAAATGGTGTTGGAAAAACTGGATCTCAACCTGCCAAAGATTAAAACTAGACCCTGTCTTTCACCATGCACTTAACTAAAATCCAAGTGGATTAAAGATCTCTATATTAAAGAGTCACTAAACTTGCTGGAAGATAAGTTAGGCAGAACTCTGGAAGACACTGGCAAAGGAAAAGACTTTATGAACAAGTCCTCAGTAGCACGGGAACTAGCACAAAGAATCAACAACTGGGATCTCATCTTATTAAAAAGCTTCTGCACTGCAAGAGAAACTGTCAACAGAACTGAGACAACCTACAATGTGGGGAAAAAATTTTACCAGCTGCTCCTCAGACAAAGGACTCTTAACTAGAATATATAAAGAACTCAAAACAATCAGACCCCCAAATATAAACACCCAATTCAAAAATGGGCATCCTTGGGGCCAGGGATTTAGCTCAGTGGTTCCACTACCTGCCTTGCAAGTGCAAGGACCCAAGTTTGATCCCAGGTAACCCCCCAAAAAAATCAAAAATAGGCATTCTATGAGATAATTGACAATGTGAAATAGGAAGAAAAGGGCTAAAGGTGTAGGGAAAGTGGGAAGGGTAGGGGAAAGCTAATAAGGGAAAAGAAAAAAATATGAGAAAATGAAAAAAATGGAAATAAAGTGTTTGTAAATGGAGAAGGGAGGAGGGGTTAAAGGGAGGGCAGGGACAAGGGGAAAAAGTGAGAACCAAGACCTGTCATGTAGAGGTACAAGATCCCAACAATGAATGTAACTGTACTGTATCCCTAAAATGTACCAATAAACTCAATGAGGGGAAATAAAAGATGCTGGGCTTTGCACCATGGCGCAGATCACACTTTATCCCTCCCTCCCCATCCACAGCCGTCCCCACCCACAGGGAGGAGTATTACGTCAGCGTGGATGTGACTCACGACACCGACAAGGAGCCCAATGCGGAAGACCCCAGTGGAGGAGCCTGGTGAGCGAGTCCAGGCTGGGAACGGGCGTTCATGTGCCGACCCGACCCAGGCTGTCCCATTCTTCACATGGAGCTCCACGCTCAAGTCTGTGCCTCGTGTTTGCAAGATGGCTGCTGTGTCTCCAGCAGTAAGAAAACAGGAAAGAGACAAAAAGTTTTCTTCTAGCAAAGGAGCCCCTACACAAGACAAAAATACATATTATATATGTGTGCTAGCTAGAACTGTGTCCCATGGCCCCTTGTAACCACGAGAGAGCATGAGTATTTCACCTTCTGGCCTCAGCAGCCACAAGAGCAGGAGGAAAGTAGCTTTAGGTAGCTGATCTACAGTACCTGCCATCCATTTCACCTTGTTTCAGTCACATTTGATCTCATTTAATGTGCCCGTTTCCCCAGTCAGAAAGCCACTTTCTCATGACTCAGGTACGCACTGCCTCTTCCTGGGAGCAGCCCTTGTACGTTCCAGGGGCGGGCCCAGGAGTCCGCACTCAGACCCAGGACCCCAGGACACAGCCTGGGCCGGGCCGACTCCGGAGGTCTCAGTGGCCCCCACATCCCTGGGCCCCCGAGCAGCACTCGTTCAAACAGATCCCGTGCTCTTCTCCGTCCCCGAAAGGGACGTGTGTTACTGTCTCGCCGCCCCAAACAACACCCGACCCGAAGTGGAGGAGGGAAGGTTTCCTGAGCTCAGTTCAGACCGTGGCCAGCGGCCCCCAGGCAGAGCGGCGGGCGGAAGGCAGGGGTCCCGTCCCGCCTGGGGTCTTGCAGTCCCTACTCTGCTACCCCGGCCCGTTTCTCCGGGCTGCGCTCCTTCCCTGGTGATCCCCGGGAAGGGCCGCGCACCGGAACGGGACCGGCTCC
>NW_022900914.1:2838848-2866301 GCF_012274545.1 Fukomys damarensis | reverse complement strand
TGGTCCTGGAGGCGCGGGGAGGGACGCGGTGTTCTCCTCCACACCCCTCCTGCCGCTCTGCTCGGTGGGCACAGCCTTGGGCCGAGGGCCAGGTCAGCGGGAGGACAGGCTGCTGCCCGGCGCGATCGCCAGCCTTCCGACTGCAGGGAGTTTCTGGGGCTTTGGGCGTAGAGAATTAACTCTGCGCGCGGGGCTGGCAGAGAGGGTCAGATCTGCGTCGCTGGGAGAGGTTCCTGGTCGCCTCTGCTTGCTCTCAGGCGCGAGCACCGGGCAGTGGACACCCCTCGGCCGCCCTGCAGACCCCCGGCCGTGGCTGCACCTGCCCGACCTGCACGTGGCCTGTCAGGCGGTCCTCAGGTGGCTGACTCCCTCCTCCCTCCCTGCTGGCCCCTCGAGTTCCTGCCAGCCGCCCTTTCCGCCTGTGTCCAGGCCTCCAGTCGACCTGCTCCTGTTCATCGTGGGGCGGGGGTTGTTCTGGGATGGAGAGGTGAGCAAAACGGGGCACCGAGCAGGAGCTTCCCAGCCGGTGGACAGCAGGTGAATTGAGAAGGTGCCAGTGTGGACACTGCCGGGAAAGGCAGATAACAGGGCCAGGGCAGCGGGAGGGGTTGCTGTTCTCCCGGGGTGGCCAGGGAGCACAGTGCTGATGGGCTGGCCAGGCGGGCGGTCCATGCTCTCCCCAAAGGAGAGAGCCACGAAAAGGAGACTTGGAAAACTACTGGGCAGAAAGCCAGCAGGAGCCGGCGTCCTGAGGCCACCAGGGAGGACGGGAACGTGTTAGGTGGCACAGTGGGGAGGTGGCCCCGGGCAGGGGGACAGGAGGACTAGACTGTGTGGCCCTGTGATTTCCTGCCGCGTGTGGTGGACCCGGGGCACGGTGGCTGCACTAGCTGACCGCTGTCTGAGGTCCCTGGCTGCGTGGAGGGCTCTGTGGGCATGAGCGGGCATCCACAAGCCCGTACCCAGGCCCCAGGCTGTGCGCAGGGGTGTGCAGGTTCTGGGCGAGTTTGGAGGCTGAACTTTCGGGCTTGCTGGTGGTCAGGTGTGGGGTGTGGGAAGGGGAAGGACATGGGGAGCAGTCGCGACCCCAGAAGAGAGGCGACTCTGAAGAAGGCACTGTGGGGCCAGCGGATGTGAGCATTGACCTCTGGGTGTCAGCGTGGAGGTCCTGAGTGCCCGCCTGCCAAGGGCCACTCGGTGACATCAAGAGGACAAGAGTCCAGTGGAGGTTTGGGGGTCACAGGAGACTCGGACGGGCCACTCTTCCTAGCTCCACTGGAGGTGGGGTCAGATGGGAGGAGGCAGGGTGGGTGGCCTTGGAGTGGGGACCTGCGCAGGTGAGGGGCTGGCTGCAGGAGTCGGCCACCCAAGGGCCAGGGCACAAGGCTGGGTGCCGCCTCGTTGACAGATGTGCCGGGAAGCACAGGCTGCTCCGGTTGCTTCGCTTCCTCGAGAGATAAGCAGCAGGGTCGTCAGGGAAGAGCAGGTACCAGGGGTTGGGGGGTGCTGGGCTCCATGGCTCCTGCTAGGCCGCTGGTCCAGGAACAGCAGCCACAGCACCTGAGTGGCCCTGGCCTGGCCCCTACAGAGAGCATGGGACCAGGCCCTTGACAGTGCTGTCAGGCAGAGGCGAGGGCTGGGAACATGGACTTTCTTGGTCACATCAGCCCGGTGAGGGGACGGGGAAGGCCACGGTGGTTCCTGCAACACAGCATCTGGTGCAGCTGGACATGGGACTCCTCTGGGGAGCTGGGCCCTGGGGCTCAAGTGGTCCGGGCAACGTCACTTTCATGAGGATCCTGCGGAAAAGGTGCCTCAGCTGGAGGTAGAGGCACAGGCCTGAGATCCCAGCACTCTGGGAGGCTGAGGCAAGAGGAAGCTCTGCGTGGTGACACGGTGACTTGGCCAGACCCTGTGTAAACCATGCTACTTAGCGTGAAGGGCCTGGGCTCGACCCTCAGTGCAAAGGAAGGAGGAGGAAGGAAGAGAAAGAAAGAAAAACGGAAAGGAAAGACAGTGCCTCGTTTCTCTGCCCCCCTCCCCCAGGGGCCCCTAGGCTCTGTGTGCCTGTCTGGTACTGAACCCCAGGACCCTGGCAGCCCACTCCGTTGGGCCTTTGTGTGTGGTGCGCGGCTCTGGAAACGGGACCCTTGATAGGTCTCGGGAAGGAGCCAGAAGTGTCATGAGGGTGACAGAAGCACTGTGTGTGACCCGATCGCGGGCTGTCCCTGCCCAGGCTCGGCGAGGGTGCTGGCGGGAGCGGAAGGTGGCTCCTCGTTCAGCGTGAGCCGCAGACCAGCCGAGCTTCCCGAGGGCACTGCCCACACCCAGGAGGGTGGTGGAGTGTGAATAGTGCAGGCCAGATTCTGATAGTAAATCTTCCTAACTATGTGATTCTGGGCAAAAACTTAATTTCTCTGATATTCAATTTCTCCATGTATAAATTGAGATGAAAAATATCCATTGAGAAAAGTTGTGGGAAGGATTGAAAGAGGTAATGTTCATAAAACACTAGAAGGGCCTGATCCAGAGCAGGTTCTGAGTACTCCTTCGCTTTCCTCACATCAGATGGATGAACACTGAAGGCACTGACTTTCCAGTCCTGGTGTGGACAGAGCCTGGTGTGGGGTGTGCAGAACCTGCAGGCATGCTGGGGCCCACGCGGACGGCCTGGGCTGTGGCTGGAGCTGCAGAGAGGGCCGAGGCTGGTGCAGCCTGCACTGGCGAAGCCCAGCCTGGCCCGAAGAGCTGCCAGGACCTGAGTCCTCTGGAGCTGAGCAGAGCCGGTGCGGCCCGGCTGATACACTGCCTGTCTGCACAGCCCTGCGAAGAGGCACTGATGCCCCTCTTCCTGCTGCTGTGCTGGCCTGCGCCTGGCTGGCTGAGGTGTGTGTCTGTCCTCGGTCCCGCGGTGTCTGCAGGCCCTACCCCTCCCTTGGTCTCTGTGCAGCCTGCAGGACACAGTGCTGCCCACAAGCTCTGCAGTGCTCACACGCACCAGGCTTGTGCAAAACTCGGCTGCCTGATTTCTGACTACCCCATGCTTCTGTTTCCTGCTCCGACCCCGCTTGTCCCGAGCAGCTGCAGGACACCAGGCTGTGTGGGGGCCGGTGTGTGGAGGGAAGGCCCGTGCAGTGGCCCCAAGCCACCAGGTGTTTCCCGCGTCAGGACATGCTGACTCAAGCTGGACCTTGTCTGCCCTCTTCCCTCGGCAGGCAGCTCCAGAATGTCCACACGGGCCTCGACCTGTCCGTGCCCCAGCACCAGGAAGTGCGGGGCAAGATGCTGTCCGGCCACGTAGAGTACCAGATCCTGGTGGTGACCCGGCTCGCTGCGTTCAAGTCCGCCAAGCACAAGCCCGAGGATGCTGTGCAGTTCTTGGTGAGCAGGGTGCTTCAGCGGGGTGCCCCGAGGGTCCCCAGGACCCGCCCGCCTTCCAGGGCACAGACACGACTGTTCTGGAGCCACCCCATGGCAGGGGATGGGGACACGAGAGTGAGCCCGGTGCCCACAACCCGCAGGGAGACAGACGTGTGGAGGCGCAGAGGGAGATGCAGGCAGTGGCCAGAGCTCACCCTCCCTGGGCAAAGCCCGCACGAGGTGGTGTTCACAGGGCTGTCCCGGGCAGGGCACGCAGCCTGAGGCTGGTGGCAGAGGCCGTGTGGGGACTCAGCATGAATGGGGTCCTGAGGAGGGGAGATGCAGGCGGCGGCAGGTCAGGTGTGCCGGGCTGGGGGCGTGGGCCAAGCCAGCAGCGCTCCCTGTTGGTACAAGTGGAGAGGCAGATCTACGGGGCGTGCTGAGGGACAAGGGTCTGCCCGGTGGGTGGGCACAGCAGGCCCACGCTAGGGACTGGTCAGGCCTAACGTGCAGGCTTTGGGGATCTTGGCTTGGAGGTGACGTTAAAATCTGGGGGTGAATGAATTTGTATAGAGCACAGATGTGGAGGCACAGAAGGCTGAGGAGGGGTCCTGGTGCACCCACTGGCAGAGCAGGTGGGAAGGAGGCTGCAGCAAAGCAGGAGGAAGAGCACTGGGCCCTTGGAGTCACGGGAGCCGGGATGAGCAGGGTCCAAGGGGTGAGATCACTCACACGCGTTCACCTCAGCCTCTTGTGAACAGGGCCTGGGCCTGGTGGTCAGGAAGACAGCTGGGGACTTCAGGCTAAGGGAAGAAAGCCGGGGCCCTGTGGACAGCAGGGAGCAGCTCGCTGCAGGCTTCCGTACAGTGGTTTTGAGCCTCCCTCCCGGCAGCCACAGGAACGGGGAAGTGAATTGCCATTTTGATGACCTGTTAAATGAGACGTGGTTCCCAGGCGCAGCCTCCCTTTGTAGGGCATTGGGCAGTGTCCAGAAAAGGACCTAAGACTGCAGCGATGTGTTCTCCTCAGACCACACCTCAGTTACTCTCTCGGTGAGAGGCAGGTGGGGTGTGAGCTGGTGTTTTCGGGGCTGCGTGGCCTCACCTCCTGATGAACTCGTCTGAGCCAGGATAGGGCTCAGTGCACCCACACTGTGGTTTACATCTAGGTGTCCCCCAAGAGCCTGGGCACACAGAGGCGGGGCTTTTGGATGGGACTGAATCATGGGGTGTGTTACAGCGGAGTGGCTGTTAGGAGGTGCACCTGGCTGGGAGAGTAGCTCTCCCTCCCCGGTTCCTCTTCTCACCTTTTCCTGGCTGCCTCACAGTGAGCAGCTCTCCTCGGCCTGAGCCCTGGTGCCATGCTGCTCACCATGCAAGGACGGAAACAAGAGCCCAAATAAACCTCTCATCCTGTAAGCTGCAGGTGTCAGGCATTTTGTCCCAGCAACGAGGAACGAGACTAAGACAGGTCTTCAGGGTGGGCAGAAAAGGAGACGATTTGGGGCTAATACTCCTGGGTGCGAGGTGGGGCAGCTGTCTGGGAGCCCAACTCATCCTGGCACGGGCAGCCTGGCAGGGGCCACGTGCGAGGACGTCTGTAACGGCTCCACAGCCACACCTGTGCTGCTCTGGCCTCACTGGTGATGCGCGTGCCCTGTGGCATGCAGGCGTGTACGTGTGTGTGTGTGTGTGTGTGTGTGTCCACATGTGGGTGCTTCACAGACATCTGAAGCTCCTGCAAGGGCAGAAGAGAAGGTGTTTAGTCCTGTGAGATCTGGAGGTGTTGCCCACAGCTGCGTACACCAAACCTGAAGTCTCTTTGGCGTTTCATGATTTAGCTAAAAGAAGGAACATTTTGCGTCTTCTCCTTAAAAAGATGCTTTAAAGAAAATCATGAACATGTGCTTCCCTGCTGTATCAGCGAGGTTGTGCTGGGACCAGCAGCTGGAAGAGGCGCGCTCTACCTTGGCCCACAGCGGCGGAGGGCTCCGTCTGTGATCGGCTGGCTTCAAGGCAGGGGCATCGTGGAGGAGGGCCTGGCAGAGGAGAGGTGCTCACATGTGGCAGTGAGGAGGCAGCACAGGGGAGGGCTAGAGAGCAAGGGCCAGGGACCAGTTATACGCGCACGGGCTCAGCCCCGTGACCACCCAGACACCCCGGGAGTGTGCCTCACTAGTCTCCCAGGGGCCCTTCAAACAAACTGACACTCAGGAGTCACCGAACAGTGCTGCCCGTGCAGGAAAGCCAGCCCAGGAGGGGCGCTGCGTTCGTGGATACCAGGGGACCCTGTGTACCGGGCTGCAGGCATGAGCACATCAGAGGAATGGGGCAGGTGTACTGTGCCCGCTGCTTGGCACAGGGGATGCTGCGGTGCTTGGTCTCTCCTCGGTTTCCTCATGCTGCTGGTACAGGAGAAAGCTGCCTGAGACGCCCTGGCCCATGCTCTTGGGTGCAGGGCCTCAGGCTGGCTCTGCCGCTCCTAGTCAGTGGTCTGTGGGCGGGGCTCTCAGGGAGCCAACCTGCCAACAGGGGGCGCTCGGCTCCCACCACGGCCTGCTCTGCCTGCCTGGCCAGAATCTGGTCCTCCCTTAGCCCCTGTCAGGGCCTTCCCAGGAAGCCATTCTCAGCCGAGCCCTGCAGTCATGTTGGGCACCAACAACTGCAGACAGCAGCTCTGTGCCGGGTGCCTCCCTGTCTGCGGGGGTCTGAACCCCTGACCTTCTGGGGGGTGCTGGTGACCTGATGCCACTCGGGTCACAGCCACACCCCACATGCTCAGGGCTGATGTGGGTCGACCACACCTTCCCCCCACCCCCGCGCTCCCACAGATGGACACCCGTGGGGAGCCGGGCAGCTGGGTGACCGACCGTGCAGACCACAGTGACAGCACCGCAGCCGCTGTGCCGTGGTGCTCGCCTCAGGTGCCCGGGGGGCCCCCCAGCGGAGTACACAGCCGAGCAGAGTTGGGGAGCAAGCGCACTGTGGCTGCCTGAGCGATGAGCGACTGGGGTCAGTGCTGACCCAGTGACTCACAGAGTGGCTTGAAACTGACCTGACAGCACGGGCACAGTGAGCCCCCTGCTGACGCCAGGAGCGCCGGAGCAGTGGCATCGGGGTCACCTGCAGGCCAGGCGGGTCCCATACTGACCGTCCTCACCAGGCCCTGAGACACTGGCTGGGCCTCAGGCTGCCACAGCAGGGAGGCAGCAGGCAGCGTGTGCTGGGGCGAGGGGCTCCACATCCAGGTGCCCACCCATCTCAGGAAGCCACATGTTCCTCTCGTTCCAGGTCTCCAAAAAGTACAGCGAGATAGAGGAGTTGTACCAGAAACTGAGCAGTCGCTACGCAGCAGCCAGCCTGCCCCCGCTGCCCAGGAAGGTCCTATTTGTCGGCGAGTCTGACATCCGGGAAAGGAGAGCCATGTTCAGTGAGATTCTGCGCTGTGTTGCCAAGGACGTCCAGCTGGCGGGCAGCCCAGAGCTGCTAGAGTTCCTAGGTACTCGAGGCCCTGTCCCTGGTCCCTGAGGCTCCCGGCCCAGAACCAGGCCCGACTGCCCTGGCTTGGGGAGAGTTTGCCACCAGCTGCACCTGCAGCCCAAGTTCCACCCAGGCTGCTCAGGCAGAGCCCCCGCAGCACCGGGGCGGGTGTGGGTGAGACTCAGCCCTTGAGGGGGGGTGCATCCTCCGAAGGACTGACTCAGGGTGCCAGATGGGCTCACAAGGGGTGTCCTCCAGGACTTTCTGGGCCCACCCCCCAGTACCCTCTGTTCTTCTCTCCCTCCCACACGTGCACACACACACATGTACACACGCAGCCCCTGTGGCCTGTGACATCAGGAATAGCACTACTTCCACACCAGGCTGGTGACCCTGGCTCTGGGAAACCTCATTCTTGGCCTTGTTCTGCACAGAAAGGACTGTGGGTGCGTTGCAGTGCCCGCCTCCTGTGTGGAACCCACCTCACGCCCTCCCAGGCAGTGTCCAGCCCCTCAGTCTTCTCCTTGCCAAGGGAAGGCACCTGAAGTGACTGCTGACAGCCCGGGCCACACTGGAAATGGCACTAACAACCGCCCCGCCGTCAGCTCCCACCCCACCCAAGCGGGCCGTGTCCCCGGTGTCCCCATGGGTGGTATCAGTCTCTCGCCTGACGTCTTCCCTGTTCAGGGCTGTCACTTAACTCTTTTCTGACTACTGTGGATCCCCTGGTTCCATGGAACAGAAGGGAAATTTCCAAAAGAATGTTGATAGCAAATAAGCTCTTAAACAGTGAGGCTTGGGATGAGGTGAGACGGGCAGATGCTCAGAGGGGCTGGGACAGGACGAGGTCGCAGAGCCAGGGCTTCCTCGGCCCACTCTCAGCCCCATGAGTGGTCTGCTGCCCCTTTCACTCCCGGCCACAGCCCTGGCTGCCCCGCCATCCCAGGGGCTGCTCACTGACAAGGGGCGGCCCCACTGGCAGAGTACCCGGGTGCCCTGGCCGGTCTGCTGGGCAGAGGTGCGGCAGGGTGGCTCGGCTTCAGCCATTGGGCCCGTCTGCTCGCCCGCTAAGCGGAGGCACAGTTCCCTTCCTCACAGGGTTTTGCGTGAGATGTGAGATGCTTGTCACATAAAGCCAGCGGTCGTGAGAATTTGAACAGCATTTTCACCTTCGAATAAAAGAACAGAACATAACACAGTGCAATCATCACCACTCAGAACATCCCTTGAGAGTTAAAAACACTTCCTTTTTCACCTATTGAGTGATATTTTTAAAAAGTGGATGCTTTGAAAGATAAACCACCCAATCTTTGTTTGGAGAGAGACGAACAAGTGGTCCAAACCCACGCTTCCCAAACTGTCTGTGGGGGAAGAGCCGCTCTCCGCTCCTGCCCGTCACAGGCTGGTACATTGGAAGATCCCTCGGCTCAGCTGTGTCGGTGACGCCAGGCTGCAGCGGGAGTTTCCGGACACTCGCTCTCCCTGCCTGTGCTGCCTGTGAGGGGCACCCGTGTGGGGGATGCACTTAGAGAATGGGCGAGTGCAGTTTGTTCCAGAATCTTCCACACGGCACAGTGCTCTTGCTGCAGTCTGCTCGGGGTGTGGAGCAGGTCTCTGACCGTCGCTGGCTCGGCAGAGCCCCTTGCACCTCCACCCCAGCTGCTGCCGTTCCAGTCAGGCCAGAGCTGGCAGCCCGGCGGCTGTGGGCCAGGCCTTCCCCATGGAGCCAGGGCGTTAGCCTCCCTCAAACTCCTGGTGACTGTACCTTGCCAGGCATCCCTGGCACCCAGCGCAGTCACCCATGCTGCCCGGACCCACTGTTTGGGTTCCTGCGGAGGCTGGTCCTGGGCAGCTGCAGGAAGCCCTCAGCCACAGGTCTTGGCACCACCGAGGGCTGAGTTTGAAGCTCCTCTTCCCTGTCTTCCACAGGCACCAGATCCCCAGGGGCTACAGGTCTCCCCAGCAGGGACTCCTCTGCCTCAGATGACACAGGAGGCCAGGCAGGGGACAGTGAGGAGGCTTTCAACTTCTTCGAGCAGCAGGACCATGTGGCCAGTGTGGGTCTGCCTGTCCTGGGCCAGAAAAGTGAGTCTGGAGAGAAGTCCTTGGAGGAAGAAGAGGAGGAGGAGGAGGAGGAGGCTCTGGATCCCCTGGGCATTCTTCGGTAAGTCTCCCATTGTTGGAGGGTCCCTTCTAGGGGTGGCGACAGCCTCCACAGCTTCCCTTGGAGTCTGAGGAGACCATCTCCTTCCATTGCGCCCCAGCCCCGGGTAGGGGCCCCATGGACACGTGCAGGGAGGGGACCATATGTGACATGCAGAAGGGAGTGAGTGAAGGGGGTGCCTGGGCCGGCGGAGAGTCGCCCTTGCGTCGCGTGCAGTCACACACCGTCATGGAGCTGAGGGGCCAGCTCCTTTCCTTCCCTGCTCCAGACTGAGTGGACATCCCAACCAGAAGGCTTTCCTGGGGTCCCAGTTGCTCAGCCACACCCAGGGCCCTCGTTTTCTTCATGGCCCAAGTGAAGCCGATGTTTCCTGGGCCCGTGCTGTGTGCTGGCGGTACACTTCGCATTCCCTGCTGACAGCAGCAGTTGCTGCCCCACTGCGCACACTGAAGAAACAAACCGAGGAGACCGGACCCTGCCTGAGGCCTGGCAGGTGCAGCGGGACGCTCCTGGGGCTGGAGAGCCGTACCGCTGTCCCCCAGGGGCCCTGTGTTTACCTCTTTGCTTCACTTTTCATCAGTGAGTATGGGCTTCTGACAGCGGCCACCCTCTGGAGCTCTCCTGAAAATGAAATGAGTCACATGGACGTTAACATTAGCCCCTCGGCCCATAGAGTCAGACCCACCACGGCGCCTTCCCCTGCCGACGTGGGTGGGTCTCGGGTTCACGGAAGACCTCCGTGTGCAGAGGAGAAAAGGATCAGACAGGCAGGTTCCGCTCAAGCGACCTGAGGAATGAGCCAGCCGTGAGACCAGCATAGGGGACGAGGATCCACATCCAGGGGCCAGAGCAACCCGGCAGTCACGGTCCCACTGGCCTCTGCCCGAGGGACAGGCGGCGAGGCTGGCAGTGCTGCAGCGCTTCTCCCAGCCTGGCCCCTCTGGCCCTGCTGGACTCTGTTCTGGGTAGGCTAAGGCCTTGTTTGAACTCTGCTTGCTGCTGACTTGAGCAACTGTAAGTAGTGTGGGATGTGGGTGGTCTGTGCCAGGCTTTGGCTGAGGGACATGTTGAGCAGAGCGGCTCCTTGTTTGGGTAGGAAAATGCTCTCTGGGGTTGGCAGGTGCTGCCTCGAATGCCCTCCTTCCTCCGGTGAACCAGTGTCAGACTCAGTATCCCCACGGCACCGTACCTAGGAGGAGTCCTGACGCTGCTGGTGTTAGGACCTTTGTCTGGAATAATAAATAACTTTTTTTGAGAGCTTGTTGAATGCCAAGAGCTGAGCTAGTTCTCATTTGCTTGCATTAGCTCCTTTCACTCTGGAGATGGCTTTTCTGAAACTTTGTTGCTATGACTCAGTAAAAATAACACTGTGGTTTGTGAGCAGGATTTCTGTGGGTACATGTTGCATGTTGAACTGAAACAGAAGCTTTAGGAGCTGCAATTAGGAGTATTATATGCTGATAGTTCCTGTTCTTTTTCACTGTGTGAAAAGGTCCCAATGCCCAAAACTGCTTTTGGGGTCCGTGGGCAACGTGGGCTGCTGAAGAAGGCAGCGCCGGCATCAGCTTCTTTCTCTGTGAATTCTGGGAAGCTGAAGTTGAGAGTCAGGTTGTGTGTTCACATCCATGCAGCCCACCGATGGCGAGCCAGGACCTGAGGCCACCGGAAGTCTGGTTTTGATAGTGTGGGTGGTGGTCAGGGTCCAAAGACTGTCCTAGACAGTGAGAGAGGCCAGGTTTCCTCGGTGAGGGCCCTGTGGACACTTCTGCACATGCGGCTGATGATTTACATGATCTCTCCCCGCTGGGTACCCCTGTAGGGCAGCAGGCATGACCTGCTTTGCCGAAAAAGCAGTGAGTGCATGATGGCCACAGTCCTTCCCGCCGTGGCCATGGGGGGGCGCTGTGGCTCCATTGCCAGTGCCTGGCAGGGTGGGCGGACGTCGCTGGGGCAAAGCTGAGAGCCCTACTGGCCTGGCTTTTCTTTGTCTTTTCAACCTGCCTGTGACTGAGGGAAGGACATTATTATGCCATTAGAGAACAGAGAAAGCCAGAGAAGCCCCTGCCGCTGGCTCCCGTCCCACCCGACCCACACAGCTGCAGGCAGGTGCCCTCCACTCGCTCTCTCCATGTTGTGCACGGTTTTCATCTGTAGCACAATTCTTGTGTCTTTGTGGTTCTGAGAACATTGAAGTTCTACCGTGACTTCAGCCTTCTGCCGAGATACTGTGCCACAGTTTCATGCGATGCAAATAACACAGCAAGCAGAGACTGAAATCCCGCGAGAAAGTCCTTCCCCACGGATGGACGTGTGCACTTGGAGTGTCCGCACCTTGTTCCCAGCCGGGCCGGTGCCCGCGCCATTCCGAGACTCGCTTTCTTGGCATGCGTGCCGTCTTTGCGGGTCTGTGAACACTTTGCCAGTGACGCTGCAACGGTCCCAGGCTGACGCACTGTTCATAGCAGCACCCCGGTTTGCCGACATGGCAGCGTCTTCTGGGGCCTTCCCTATGAAAGGCAGTAACTTGGGGAACTTCTATACGTACAGAGCTTTCATTCTCTTGACCCCAGAGCCAGGTCCCCAGAGCTGAAGCTGAACCCCTGAGGGGAGCCCACTTTCTCCTGCGCGCCGCTGCCTGCTGTCAGACCCCAGGACTCGGGGGCCCCATGCCGTGGCCTCCTGCAGTACAGCTGTGTTTCTTTCCTGTGATTTTTTAATGTAGATTTTGCTTCATTTTCCGTAAAGTAACTGTGGAAAATAATACCTTGCTTGCCATACCTGGAAGCCCTGCCTGTGCTGGGGTGATGCTGAGGGTTTGAATGCCCTGGCACACTGCAGGTGTCCCCACCTGTGTGCCCAGCATGTAGGGTTGGGCTGTCCCCCTGGGCAGACCAGACGGCGCTCTGGGTACGGCACAGCCTCCCACGATGCTGCCCACAGAATCCCTGGTTTCGCTCCTGGGCGTGGAGGTTACCACCCCGGCTGCCAGCAGGGAGAGCAGCAGACACCAGCCAGGGACTCTGGACTCTGCAGCAGCCTTGTGCTAGGTGAGGTGCAGGCTTCCAGGCCCACAGCAGGCTCTTGAGGGGAGTCCGCAGCCACGTGCTGCAGAGGCCCGGAAACCGAGCTCTGCGGAAGTCTGGGAGCAAGTGAGCGAGCGCGGGGCAGCCCCTCCTGACTGCCCCTCTCCTCCTGCCCCCTTCTGAGGCTTTCCTTTAGCCTGACCCTGCTGCGGCAGAGCCCTTGGTCAGTTACCAGGAGGCGGCCTGGGCTGGCCCACAGCGGTGAGGAGCCTCCGCGGCCCGCCCCGCCTGTGTGCTGCTCAGTGCCTCTGGACCGGCCTGAGGGAAGGGCTCCGAGGACACAGGTACAGCAGTGCTTTCCGCTCTGACTGCGGTAGCAAGATACTTGGTTTGGGGGAAATCTCACCTGGGGCTCTGACGTGTACGACACAGCACAGTCCCCTCATCAGAGGCAGAGCAGGGGACGCTCCTGCTTCAGCCTCCCGAGGCAGCGTGCAGAAGGCTGGGCCCCTCTGAGCGAGGTTGAGGCCCCAGGACGTTCCCAGGACAAGCGGTTGCCCCAGGGCAGGCTGGAGGCAGAGGGTGGTAGTCCCAGCCACATGGAGGGTGGGAACTTGGCGGCACTGGCACAGAACTGATTTCTTTCTTCCCTTGGAAAGCCGTGTGAAGTCCAGGCCCGGGAGTTCCATTCTTGGTAAACGTGGTGCCGTTCTAAGAGGGCTGTGTCTGCGCGGCAGCTGAAGCGTGGAGGCGGTGCTTGCTTGCCCTACGTCATCAGGCAGCAGCACCTGTGCCACATGCTTCTGTTTCTACTCCTGTGGCTGCACCTGAGAGCCCACGGCACAGGTCGCCTCCTCAGCGCCTGTCTTGGGGAAGCCTCTCCAGGCCAGTCCTGGATGGGTTCAAGCTCAGGCCGCTCGGCGGTGGTACCGTGGGCAGACGCCATTCTCCTGCCAGGGCCGCCCTGAGTCCGCAGCCACACGAGTCCTTAACCTGTGCGGTGAAATGCAGTCTTTAGTTCACACCAAGGGCCCTGCAGAGCCACACAAGCAGCAGCAGCTGGGCGCCTGCATCCCAAGACCCCTCCTTGTGCCGGCCTGGAGCTCCTGCCCGCAGTGTGGGTGCTGGCACCTTAGTGAGCGCGGCCAGGAGCTGGGCCGGCGTCCTGCCTGGTGCTGTATCGGGAGATGTGAGCGGAGACCACCCAGGTAGGAATAACAAGGCAGTCTCAGTCTGCCCTGCTGAAGTCCTGGCCCCAGCATGGGCCGGACACAGCAGGCCAGGAGAGTCGGCTGGCTCCCGGGAGGGTGAACTGGCCGCGTGATGGTGTCCGTGGGGCCCGGGCCACTCCCCACATGGCCCCTTTCTTGCTGAGGCCCGGCCTGAGGTCTGGGAGGCCGTGACGCGGGCCTGGCCCCACTGCACTGCACCTGTGCTGGGCTGTGGCACTGCCCGCCCTTGTTTTCACCTGCACAACCACGTGGCTCTGTGTGCGCCTCTGCCGCTCAGCAGGGGAGGGAGGGACCTGCCGGCATGTGGGTCCTTTGTGTCCTCTGCTGCTGGGCCCTTGGCAAAGCCAGAGCCCCAGCCCCTCAGGGTGTGCCAGCTTCCACCCACGTCTGCTGCGGCCTCCTCCCTCCAGGCACCTGCCACCCAGCTGCCGGACGCTTGGCCTGGGCCAGGTCAGGCCTGTGGCATCTGCCTGGAGCCCAGCTTTCGTGCCTCTGCTCCCTCCGTCCAGCCCTTCTCCAGAGCCCCCGTCCTGCTCTCCAGGGAAGCCCCACATGGGCACCACTGCGAGTGGCCCGGCCCCAGAGTCACTCCTTGTAGTTCAAGCGGAAACTGTCTAATTGGAAAAGCAGCCGAACTTGAGGTAAAACATGAGAAGTGCTGTGTTTCAAAGCAGGAAGGTCGCATCGTGGGGAGGAAAGGTTGATTTCCACCCTGGCTTTGAAGGTGGCAGTCTGTGTCTTGCCGTGGGAAGACCTGCTGCCCCTGCTCAGACCCAGGCGAGCCGGCTGCATCTGGGAGACAGCTCTGCCAAGCCTCGCACTCCCAGCCTGGGCACTGGTGCCCACTGCTAGAGCTGTGCTGGGCGGGTGGATCTGGAACTTCGCCACAGGCCGCAGGGCAGCCAGAGGGAAGCTGGGCTCCTGTGTCAGTCACTGTCACTAGGAGGGGCTGAGCCCCAGGAAGCGGATGCTTCCTGGCTGTTCAGAGCCGGGAGCTGTCAGCCCTGGTAGCTGCCGGCCGGGTCTGTACATCTGTCTCCTGTCAGGCCCGCAGCAGGAGCCGGGTCTGCGGCAGCGGCACGAGCATGCTCACACGGGCCACGCTGCCAGGAGCCCCGCCTGCCTCCTGCAGCCCGCGTGGGTCCCTTGGTCATAGCATGGAGGAGCTTCTCTCCTGTTGGTGCCAGGTGGGCATGGCAGAGGCCAGCTGTGTGTTGGCAGACAGCGGGGAGGACGTGGTGAAGGAGCCAAGAACAGGAGCGTGGGGAGCAGGACAGAGCCGGAGTGTCCTGGACAGCTCCCTCCCATGCGCTCCTGGCCCCTGCCCTCACACCTCCACTCCAGGGCCGGGCCTGGCCAGTCTCGAAGGTCTGTGAGGAGCTGGGCTCCTGCCCCAGCTCACCCCTGCCTGGAGCCTGAGGGTTCTTGTCACCCGCAGACCTTTTCTTCTGGTCCTGCAGGTGCAGGTTCCTTTAGGCCTCACTGAGTGGCTCGGAGTTCCTCAGCCTGGGATGCCCCCCCATCCCCTCTGGGTTGCCTCCCTCCCTCCGGGAAGCCTCTCCCATCCCTCAGGCCAGTTGGCTCCAGTGCTGGGGCTGTGAGGATGGGGCTGGCCACTCGTCTGACTGCGCCTGGCCCTGAGCTGTGGGGACAGTGGCGGGTCTGACCCCTGTCTGTTGGCATCGCTGCACAGGTGCTTGTGCACGGGAAGCCCTTGGTGAGCTCTTAGGGGCGAATGGACACTCAAGGACTGGACCAGGTGGGAGACCAGCCATGTGGAGAGGTCTCTGGAAGAGGAGCCAAAGGAATGCAGGGCACAGAGGCTGGTGCGGGGAACCCGTCTCTCCTCATTGCCTGAAGACGGGACCCACACACTCCGTGTTTCCTGCTGTCCTTTGTCTCCCCTGGATGGTGTGGAGAGGGGTCCGAGTGCAGACAGTGCTGACTGAGCACCCCACGGCCACGTACTCACCTTACTTCAGTTCAGCCAAAGGCAACAAATGTCTGGAGTGAAAAGGGCGTGGCGTCAGGCTGTTCTGGGAGGGAAACGTAGGAAGAGCGTCTGGCGTCATTGGTGTTAAGGCTAGAAGCAAGCATGAGGGGAAATTGCTGAGGCCCACAACTCTTCCTGAACAAAGCTTCGTTGTTCTCTGGCACTGGCACCTCCCTTCCTCCCGCTGTCCCCTTGGTGCTACTTCCGTGGTGGCCGCTGGGACGCTCGCTCCCTTGCCCCATGGGGCCTGCTGGCTGGCAGGATGGAGGCTTGGTTCCCAGGAGCCTCCTTGTTCTAAGTGGGGCGGTGGGGAGTGTGAAGGGCGGAGGGTGGCTTCCTCCTAGAGCTGCCTGGCCAGACCTGGAGGCAGGGACAGGTGAGAGCAGCTGAGCACCAGCCGCAGGGTGTGGGAGGAGCCAGGCTGAATTCTCTGGAAAGCACTTCCGATAAGCTCCAGCCCCAGACCAGCCCTGAGCACAGCGAGCACAGTGTGGCCCTGCTGGCCTGACCCCACTGGAGAAAGCGGGGACGAGGTGTGGCTCCCTGGCCCTGCGGGCAGGTCTCTGCACCTGTCAGCACCTCGGAACATGCCACAGTGTCCCATCACCCACACCCACTCCCTGCTCCTGGCCGGGCAGAGGGGCCGGGCAGTGGACCCTGAGCAGTGACCACACTCACTGTCGCCCCTCCTGCCTCAAGGCTGTTGCCGACAATTTCTGGGTTGTCACACGAGCCCAGCCCGAGACTCTACCAGGACTTGGCCCCTGAGCACCCAAATGCTGCTCTGTGCTATGGCCTCTGCCTCTGTTGCTTCTCTTCATCCCAGCTGCAGTTGCCAACCAAGCTGCACTTCACCCACGCAGCTGACACAAGACCTTGGGAATGCGGCCTCGGCACGCCCCACCGCTGCTGGTCAGCCCATGTCACTGTTCGGGGCGCTGCCGTCCTCTGCGGTTTGGGCAGTGTCACCTGTGTGAGCCTGATCGGTGACCTTGGTCCAGGGGGACAGCCTGCCGGGCAGACAAGCCCATGCCAGCCCAGTCTCTGGGGATAAGCAGTCTGCAGCAAGTCTAAAAAGGCTAACGTGGACAGCAGCCCCAGGGGTACATCAGCTTGTCAGGAAACCCAGTGTTTGGTTAGCGGCAATAGCACTTACAGTGATCACCCTGAAGGGCGGAAGAGCCAGGCACAGCCTCCTACTTTCCTGCTGCTCGCCGGCCCTGGAGAGGGCCTCCTCTGACCCATTAGCACACAGGGGTAACAGGACCTAAGGGTAACAGAGCTAGCTGGGGTCCTGAGCCCTGGAAAGTGTAGGCTGCCCCAGGGACCCTGGAAAGGCAGTGGCCCCACCACACAGCTGCTTTCTGCTCTCTCCTGCACCCCGCACTCAGGGCTCAGGCTGTGGCTGCAGAGCATGATGCTCTGAGACCAGGCCCCCAAGTGCAGAGGCCAAGGAGGGCGTGTTCTCTGGCCTGTGGGCACACTGTGGCCGAGGCCTGCGTGGGCCTGCAGGCGGGGAGCAGTCTGGCCTTTGGGGCCTCTCTTGTCATCCCCCAGGCACACTGATGATCACTTCAGTGCAGTTCCCGCTCTGCTGTCAGATCTGGGAAAGGCCCTCGAGCCCAAGCTCGGACCTGTCTCCTCACACTTCCCTGGGGCCTGCCTGTCTCCCCTGGGCAGGAAGACCTGCCTGCCAGGGATCTGAGGCTACTTCTGTTGCGCTCCCACCGAGGCCTAGCACCGGCTGTGCCCCTGGACACCTGGCCTTTCAAGGGAATCTTCACCTCGTGTGTTTGTGTTTTGTCTCCAGCTCCAAGAAGCCCAAGCAATGCCCTAAGGTGGCTGTGAAGGCCAAGCCCGCACCCCAGCTCACCATCTTTGATGAGGAGGAGGACCCTGACGGAGAGCTCTTTGGCCCAGGCAGGAAGCTGTCCCCAATGAGTCCCTCCAAGGGTGCGCCCCCCGTTGGCAGTAAGTGGAGCCCTGCTCTGTGGCTGCCTGTCCTGAGTGTGCGTGAGTGGAATGCAGGTGATCCCAGCCCTGTTCACTCAGCACAGACTCAGCTGGAGAAAAACAGCCTGGCCCTGACAGCCCTGCAGCTGGGAACAGCCTATTCTAAGCGTCCTCTGGAGCAGGGGCGGCTTTCTTTATTACACTGACACCCAGAAGTCCTGGCCTACGTTCAGCATGCGTCTGACTCCAACTCGATAGGATTTGAATGCTGACTTGCGTTGCCGTGGGCTTGGCCCCTGGAGGGCCCTGCACAGAGTTGGCGAGGGAAGTGAGCAGCCTTAGGAAGCACCCCCGCCCTGCTGTGGTCTGATCCGTCCTGTACCTGTGTACCTGCTCCTCCAGGCCTGGGAGGCTGTGCCTGCACACCAGGTCATCAGGCCCAGGAACAGCAGGACCCGGAGGGACAGGCGCTGTCCTCTGCGTGTGCTGACGGGGTGGGGCTGTGCGGAGCTGAGTCCTGGAAGCTGGAAGGCTGCCTGCACGAGTCAGGCCTGCAGGGGAATGGCTGCCAGGGAGGCCAGGCCCATGCAGCTCGGGTGGAAAAGGGGGCGGTGCTGCAGGTGAGGGCAGCCGTTGGCACAGCGTCCCTCCCGGCACCTGCGGTGGAAGCCCCGCTGGTGGGCAGCGCTCAGCGCCTGCGTAGTGGAAGGTGTGCAGCCGTGGGGCGAGCTGGGCGCCCAGCACAGTGAGCAGAGAGGCCATTTCCCCGTGAAGCAATGAGAAGCTCAAAAGAACTGGGCACTGGAGTGAGGCTGGAGCAGACAGGGCCCCAGTTTTTCCTCCTGTCCCCCAGTTCCCTCTCTCTGGGTGCACCTGCCCAGCACCCCGGCGGCTGGGCACAGGCCAGGGCTTCTCCGACCACCTTGTTCCTTCCGTCCCACAGCCCTGAAGCTGTTTGATGACCCTGACCTCGGTGGGGCCGTCCCGCTGGGCGACCCCTTGCTGCTGCCAGCCGCCTGTGGACATGGAGGGCTCACGTCCAGCCTGGATCACAGAGGGGCCTCCCACGAGCTGTTCAGGTACACGTCCCCCGTGGCTTGCTGAGTGTCCGCAGCCAAGGCCCCCAGAAAGATGGAAGACTGTGGCTTCTGTGGCCAAGAGGCAGTGACGGGCTTGGGGGAGGGGCCGCAGCCAGGGCAGCTCAGTGGGCTCCAAAACAACAGCTTCATGCGTATAGCCAGGCCTTTTCTTTCCATGCTCATGTTTTAGTAATTTCTGTAAAGAATCTTAATTCAGTGGTTCAGGAGCAAGTATAAGTGGTACACAGGGCTTTAATCCTAGGTAGCGAGCTGCTCGGGTAGAAGGGCAAAGCGCAGATGTGGTAGGCTGTGGCCTGTCTGCCAGGAGCGTCCCCTCCCAGGGGGAGCCAGGCCTGCCCTTCCCAGCGGGTCAACAGTAGGGCTTGTGCCAAAATGCCAGCCTCTCCTGAGTGCTGTGTCCGGCGGCGCAGGATGCTTTATTTCATCTTGCTTCTCATCACTGTTCTCAAGGCCGAGTGTGTGCTCTTCCGAGTTACAGAAAGCTGGATTTAGCTCAGTGGCACCGCGCCTGCCTCACAAGCACAGGGTCTTGAGTTTGATCACCAGTACAAAAAAAAAAAAAAGAAAAGCTGGGAGAGGGAGAGGCCCCTTGCGCATGCTAGAGCCCTGCCTGCCTCTCCTGGCCTCTCCATGCTCCAGGAAATCTGCTTCCCTACCCTGGCCAAGGGTTCTCCCTGCAAGTCTGCCCGACACAGTCCTGGGTGTGCTTGGCAGCTTACAGGAAGCGGCTGCCTGTTCCAGGAAGTGCGTGGCCCCGGGAGGCTGTTGTCTCTGTCAGCAGCCTGGGTTGTCAGACTCTTAAGTGCCCGTGAAGCCTGAATCACAGTGATCGCTCCTGGTATTTACATTTCCCAAAGGTCCGTGGCATCTGTTCCTTCTGATCCTGTTCCTCGGCTGACTGCGATCGTTTCATTAGGGCAGAAACTGAGACCCAGGAGGGCGGATTCTAGAGTCAGCCCTGGGGAGCAGCAGGGCCAGGCCGAGCGCGTCTGCGGGAGGTTCTTCGGGAGCTCTGGCATCTTTCTCAGTCGGTGCTGACCAGCCGCGTGTGTAGAGCCTGGTCCACAGTTACACGGCTCCCTCTAGGGTTCTGTGGCCGGGGAGCTGGGGAGGCTTTCTGCAGGCCTGGCAGGGCAGCGCATTTCACGCTCCTGCCAGTCACCGGGACCCCGCCTTTGAACAGCTCCTAGCACCTGCAGAGCTCCAGGGAGTCCCTGCATCCCTGCCTTCACCTCAGCAGCATGTGGGAGCGAAGGCCTAGCTTCCTGAGAGAGGAACCGCGTTCCATCCTCCTCCAGCCTGCCGATCCTGCAAGCACAGTCGGCTTCCTCACCAGAGAAGCATTCCCTCAAACCCGTCCGTTCATCCGTGCCTTCACCCCTCCGTTCATTGGCCATCCTGAGGCAGGCAGGGCAGGGTGGCCCTAAACTGGGTGGCAGCCGAGAGGCCTCTGTCCCTCCCATGCCCAGCTGAGCTCGGTCCTCTGGGACTCAGGACTCCCTCAGCCCACACTTGTAGACCTCACACCAGCCGGCCTAGAAGGGAAGGGTGACTTGGGGGGCACAGATAAAGGCAGGGAGCTCGGGAAGGGGCAGCTGTGCAGCCACCTCTGTCGGGACCTGAGCGCCTCCACCATGGCTGGCCCCCGTGCACACCTCCCGCCCCATAGGCCGTCCACTGCTGCCTGGCTCCAGTGATGTAAGCTGAAGTCGGGCACAGGCTTTCGCTGCTGCTTTATTTTCCCACAGGCCCCTGAGCTTTTCAGGGGCGCCCTCACTCAGCCCTCTGGAGGAGGCTGGGGAGCCAGCAGTGCCCTGGAAGACTTGTGGAAGGGCTGCTGAGTGCGGGGAGCTGGGGCTGCCATGAGTGACACCCCTAAGTCTCCCTGGACCAAGGCTGCCACTCTGGAGGCTGGCTCGGGCTGGGCCCCCTGGCCTGGCCTGGCGGGGGGACGCCTTTTGTTCCCTCAGTCTGTCCGGGGATCCCTGCCACAGGCAGGCGCAGACCCCAGGAGCAGGCAGGGTGGGCCGGTGCCGTCAGCAGCTGGTCCTAGCAGGTGGCACCTTTACACCCCACAGGCCTGTGCCAGGTGCCAGACCATTGTCCTCCCGTCTGCTCTCTCCATGGCCCAGCTGGCGTCAGGGCTGCTCCTTTAGCTCCAGACCCTCCCGAGTCCCTCTTTCCCTCCACCGTCCGTGCCAGGCCTGTATGCAGGTGCCCCGCAGTGTGAACACCTAGAGAGCCTGCCACACCTGGGTCGGTGCCCTTTCACCTCCCGCCCGCTGTGGAGCCCGAGGCGGGGCCCTTCACCTCTCTGGGCCTCCTTTTCTCCATGCTAAGTGGAGCTAGCGTCTGCTGCCACTGACGATTCGAAACGCCTGGCCCAGAGCTGAGCGGTGGGCAGGAGGGAGCTGAGTGAGTGCTCTCCGGTCTCATCCTGGCAGCTGCTCCACAGGCCTTGCGCTCCCATCAGCATCCCCATCCTCCGCCTGCTGGTGGACAGTCAGAGGGCCTGGCTGTGAGTGTACACTGGTGGGTCCTGGTGAGGCCACTGCAGCCTCAGGCTCCATGCTACCCACAGGGGCAGGCAGACCCCACCCGACTCGGGCCATTACTCCCACAGGCTAGAGGGACGTCCCCTGCAGAGCAGTGCTCAGGAGGCCCCCTAGGGCTGTCGTGCTGTGGCAGAAGGGGGACAGAGCCATGCCCTTCTGATCTCCAGGCTGGGTCGGACGAGGAGAGGCACTGCGTGGGGCCTTGCTGCTGTTGCAGGGGACAGTTATATTCAGGGTTGTTCCCTTTGGTGCCTTAGAGTTGAAGAGGACTTGGACCAGATTCTGAACCTAGGGGCTCAGCTGAAACCAAAGCCCCAGCCAAAGCCAAAGCCACCTGTGGCAGAGAAGCCTGCACTGCCCAGAAAGCCAACTGTGCCCCCCAGAGCAGGCCCATCGGAAGCCTCGCTCACACAGCAGAAGCAGCAGCAGCAGATCCAAGCAATGGACGAGATGGACATCTTGCAGTATATCCGGGACCACGATGCACCTGCCCAGGCCTCCCCCAGCCTCTTCTGAGCGTGTACTACACACCCTTCCGTGGGGCCTGCCACGTCCTGCCAGGACCTCCATTCCCAGGGCACTGGTGGAAGCCCAGGCCCAGGCCGCACTGTCCTTCTGTCTCCAGCTCGGAATAGAGGGGAAGTCACCGTGAGAACTGTCACCTGCACTTTCTGGTCCGGCAGGGTGTGGAGGGGAGCGGTAGGAGCCTTGCTCACCAATGCATGGCTCCGGGCGCGGGTTGAACTTCGAGGGCCCAGGGAGGCATCCTGTGTGCTGGCTGGCACAAGAAGGCAGGCCTGGGAGGCCACTGGGGTCACTCAGCATGGCTTTGCAGCCTGGAAGGGGACCTGGGCAGGAGCCTGGAGGCCAGGTGTCCTGGACCCGCCCTGCCTGTGGGGAGTGAAGGCCTGCAGGCCCCAGGTCCCCTCAGTGTCCACCAGAGCAGCTGTCAGCAACTTGGGCTGGCATGGCCTTCTCCCATGGGACATGGTGCTCTAGGCCCCATCCTGTGGTCTGGGCCTCCTCGGTGGCCTTCACCAGGGTGCCCTGGGCAGGACAGGCCAGCACCTCGCACTTCACCTGGGCACCATGCGGCTCAGGAATCTGGCCCTGAGTGCTGCTTCGGGAGCAGAGGATGTTGGGGTGTCTCCTGGATGTGCTCTTTGTGCTCAGGGCTGGTTTTTAATGAAATATTTTTAACAAAGCAACCTCTGGTTCCTTGGCTCTGTCCTGCTGGGTGGAGGTATGAGTGGGGACCGGAGCCCACCTTGGGGAGCCCCTGCTGACTGGACTAGCTGTTGGGCACTTGGGGTCTGGTGTCCCCACTTCTGCACAGGGCGGGACAGGCTGGGGTTCTGACACTGATCTGTCCTGTGCCCAGCTGTGTCCCTCTTCGCTGCCTTGTCCCAGCAGGCCGCCACCCTGCCAGAGTGATGCTCGTAGGTGGCAGCTGGAGCCCCCTCTTCCGCCCTGCCTGTCTGAGTCGCACATCCCTCGTCCAGGGACCAGACCTGCTCAGGACGCTCCTTCAGGCGTCCTTCTCTCTCACAGTCAGGTTGCGGTGCGCAGACCCGGCCCTGCACACACGCTGACCAGCCACACAGCTGGCCCTTCCCTGGGTGCGCACCCTTGCTGGTCACCTCCCCTGCTCTGGGAGACTGGTGAGGCAGCAGGGGCGTGGCAGCAGGGCAGCCTAGAGTTGGCCCCTGGCTGGGGTCCCCCACAGGACCTGTCCCTTGGCTTTGGTTCCTCCATTGTTGCCTGGCTCTGGGTGACCCGTGGCCCATGCTCGCCGCAGGTCTGACCTAAGCCAATCCTGACACCCAGACATTGAAGTCTGCCTAACTCCTCTCAGAAAAAGAAGTGATTTCTTTCTCATGCCTAGGCTGACAGGAGACAGCTGCGTACACATGCATGCATACGTGTGTGTGCGCGCGTGTGTGACCGAGGGAACTGCCGCACCCGTGCCCCAGCCTCCGGCTGCTCTTGTGGGCGAGGGAGACTGGAAGGGGAGCAGTCAGTCCTTCTGCAACATGTAAACTGAGGTGAAGGCCCAGGCCCAGCGCAAACATCAGCTGGGACCCGTGGAGGTAGGACCCTTCCCCTCCCCATGCAGGCCCGGCCAGGTTGATGTTGCACAGCACCGCCCTTGCCTGCAGACCAGCCTGGCCCATCCCCAGCATTCCTGCCCATCCGTGTGACCCGGAGGTTCTGATGCTCACAGCCATGCAGGCTGACACCCTGGGGAGCGAGAGGTGGGACAGGAGCCTGAGGGAGAGCAGACTGCCCTGGGCGGGCAGAGGAGCAGGGCCTGCATCCAGCACCAGTCAGCGTCTCTGGCACCAGTCAGCGTGGCCCTGGTCACACCCGGGCAAGCCCTGCTTCCCCATGCAGCCTTTCCTCCCTGGCCTTGGGTTCAGATCTGAGAGCCAAGATTGAATGGGCTCTTGGTTCCCAAAGGCAAGACTGGCCGGTCTGCAGAGGCCCCCTCAGCCCAGGGGGTGACACGGAGAGGCTGCACTCGGGACCGCAGTGTGTGAGCTGGAGGACAGGCTGTGCCTCGGGCAGTCCTGGTGTGGCCAGTGTCCAGGCTGCACTGGAGACCCCCACTGACCTCCAGTCTGTGGCCGTGCTGACACACGTGCAGACCCAAGCTCTCCCGTGTCCTTGTGGGCTGCCCGGTGCAGATGAAACAGTACATCTAGCCACTCCTTGGCCTTGTGGCCCGAATGTCCTGCTGTCACCTGGGCGTTGTGTCAACAGACTTGGCAGCAGATGTGACCCCAGGGCCGGGCTGACGAAGCCACACCCTGAGAACGGCCCAGAGCTGCCAGAGGTGCTGGCTGGTGGCCTTGCTGCAGTGGGGCCCTGCTCTACACTGGCGCCCAGGGCAGCACATTCAGCAGTCAGCCCTTTGGGCACCAGAGTCCTTGGTCCTGGTTCCGGCTTTGGATGGCCCCACTCCTGTGCTCTGGTTGGCCCAACCTGTCCTGCTTTGTGCTGGGTCCTTGCAGCCAGGAAGCTGTCCTGTGCAGGGCAGTGCAGGGCTGTGCAGGGCATCTCGGTGAAGCAGCAGCCCAGCCCTGGGCCATGGAAGGGTCTGGGTCCAGGCAGCACGGCTGTGTGCAGCTCCTCACCCCACGATCCAGAGCAGAGACCCCGGGCTCAGGACTGTGAAGCCGTCTGTGCCTGAGAGAGCTCCAGGCGGCTGCCACTCGGCCCTCACAGGACCCTACCCAGGACTATCTGGTGCTGGGTGGGCAGCCGGAGACCCGTCCCCTCCAGCTCAGCCTGGCCTCGCAGCTGCAACTGAGTGTCATGTGCACGATCAGCACTGCCACCCCTGTCTGCGCACTAGCCTTGAGCTCATTTCCCACGGTTCTGGCCCCTGCCGGGAGGTGAGGGTTGCATTTTCCAGGCCACACTCCGGACAGAGCTGTCGCTTCTGGCTTGGGCTATGAGCTCAGCACGGTAGCTCTCTTGCCGGTTCCCAGGCCTGGTGCTTCTCTGCCAGCCTGGCAGACGGCACAGCCTCTGACCCAAGTCTTCAGTGAAGCTGGCTGGTTGTAGTTCCTCGTCTTGAAGACTCAGCACCTGCTGAGTGCAGGAGCTGGGCCCTGTCAAAAATGGGAGTCCAGAGTGGCCGGAGAACAGAAGCGCTGCATGGTGCTGGGTGGCTGTCACAGCTCCACACGGGAGCACAAGCCCACAGGGGCAAGTCGCAGGGACAAGCAGGGCAAAGGGGACGAGGACCTGCGCGGGTCCGGCTCCGGTGCCCAGGGGACACGAGAGAGCCGGTCTGCATGGGCTGCTGTCTGAGAGCTGTGCCAGGCCAACCTGGAAGCCTGAGCCACTAAGCCCGTCCCGCCGGTGATGCAGGGGAAGAGATGTGGCTCCTAAACCTGCTAGATACTGAAACTCGAGTTCACCCTTTCGAAAACCGAAGAATGAATTCTAGGAACAACAGAGGGTAAGAGTAGGAAAATTTATTGATAGAAAAAAAGCTGTCTGAGAGAGGAGGGGACCAGGAAGTGGGTTGCCCACCCACCCCACTTTTCAGCAAAGCATGTGGTGAGGCGGGTATGACGTGTACGTGTATTGTGGATACCAAGGGACAAAGCTGTAAGACGCAGTGGGAATTTACAGCATGGGCATGAGGTGGGGCAAAACCATGACCAACCCATAAGGTTACAGATGGGCTGGGGATTTAGCTCAGTGTTGCTGCCTCCTGCTTTGCAAGGCCCTGAGTTCCATCCTTGGTAAAAAATAAATTTTTTAAAATAAGGGGTTGGGGATTTAGCTCAGTGGTTCAGTGGCCTGCCTTGCAAGCACAAGGACCCGAGTTCAATCCCCAGTACCAAAAACAAAACAAAAAAAAAACCAGCAACAAAATTAAGATTATAAGCACAGTCACCCAGGTAATATTGATTAAGTGGGGATCCAGTGGGGGGAAACAAGTCAGGCAGGGAGGGTACAAGGAATGAGGAAGGATTTTCTGTGGAAGGAGCGGGTCACGGATCTTTCTTGGAAGATCTTTGTCCCCACGCAGGGGACTGATCCCTATTTAGAGTATCAGTCACTGCTCTTCATCCTACATGGGTGTGGTGGTTCCTCTCCTTTTAAAGACCTGGCCACAGTGAATGTGTCTTGAGTGTCCTCCTTGTGGGCTCCTCCTGTGCTGGCCCTGCCTGCCTACAAGGTATCTAATTAACTTATCTATCTGCAGTACCGGGGACACGCTGGCCCAATTCCCTTCTGCTCCCCAGATCTGTGCAAACATCAGGCGTGAGCCTCACCTACCTCTCAGCCCCTTGTCTGCTGCCTGCAGGCTGAGCCCAGCTTGTGGTCCCAAAGTGTTCTGGGAAAGTGTCTCTCAGCACCGGCATGGGTTCCTTCATGTCCTGGAGGTGAGCATCTGAAAGCAAGGTGTTCAGGGGGCTGTGGCCTTGAAGTCTCCAAGGAAGAGTCCCTTCTGGTGCCTTCCTGGGTTCCGGTCTTCATGTGACAAACTCCCTGTGTGCCTGTCTTCACAGTGGCCTCCTCCAGGTCTCTGTGTGTGTCCAGATCTCCCGCTGGTTAGACCGCCCACCATGGGTTGGTGCCCACCCTAATCTAGTGTCTCATCCAAATAAGACCGCCCTCAGCGGTTCCAGGTGGATGTGCATGTGGTGTTTGGAAGTAGGCTGAGGCAGGAGCATCCCCTTCTGATCTGCAGAGCTGTTATGCCAGGCCCCGTGCTGAGCCCTGAGTTTGGGTCCTGTCCTCAGGGCCTAGGGCCCCACTGGAGCATCAGTGCAGCTGGGGCTGTCAGCTGACAGCGGGCAGCTGCCTTCCAGAGACAGTACACTCAGGGAGGCCTTGCGAGGGTTGCCCTTTCCTGGGCAGTCAGCTCCCTGTCATCTTCACTGGGCCTCTGGGCTCGAAGCCACACTGGTGGGCAGCTCTGGCTTCTGGAGCAAGGACCCCCGTGTCCTGTACCCCCGCCAAGCCGCAGGAGTGGCGTCACGACGCCTGTGCTGCCGCCTCTCGTGCCCCCCCACCCCATCCTGGGACAGTGTGTTCGGACGGGGAGTGAACACTGAGCTTCTGCTCCACCTGTTTCCCGGACATCAGAAGCCACCCAGGGGCCGCTGATCTCTAGCCACCCGTGACGGCCTCACTGCTCTCCCACAAGGTCCCCTGGCCTGAGGATGATCACACCCAGGCTTCCCGGACCCAGGTCCCTGCGTGGAGGCAGAACACGGTGCAGCAACTTGGAAAGACGTTCGATAGTTACAAGCATTTGGGCGGAAATTTACAGGCACAGCAATTCTACTCGCAATCCCACCGAGGTGTGCAAAGAGCAAGGGAAATACTGTGTCCACACAGGCATACGCACAGGCGATGTCACTGTGCGGTCATTGCAGCCGGGGTCCATCACTGGTGAGCCCAGAAAAAAAATGGGTACAGGCGCGCAGCAGGATTACTTGGCCATGAATAGGAGCGAAAGGCTGATGCCTCCTACAACGTGGGTCGCCCTCAGAAACGTCGCAGGAAGTGAAAGAAGCTGGACGGTACGGATCCGAGTCACGTGAGTCTGCTTCCCTGAAATACCAGGCAAACCTGCAGGCAGAAAGGGGTGGAGGTGCTGCAGGGTGGTGCTGGGGCCACAGGGACTGCGAATGGGCAGAGAACCTCTCCTGAGGTGTTAGGCGTCACCCGGTGTCAGATTTACCAGAGTCACTCGGGCGGGTGGGGTGGGATAGAAATTACGCCTCCAGAAGTAAACTACTGGGAAAAGTGACCAAAGAAAACAAGCACATGGGCCACAGGTGCTGCGCCTGAAGGTGGGACCCGTCCCTGGCTCTGTGACCCTGGCCATTCCTTACTCTCCCTGTCCTCCCTTCCCATGGGGGTCACAGGCTGGAACCAACTGGTGTCTGGAAAGTGCTTCCGTCAATGCCGGTGCACTGTGTGGTGTGAATAATTAAAATCATGGCGTCTGTTGTACCTGAGGAACTGTGGGGTTCGAAGGTCTCCTGTACTGCTGAGGTGGGCCCCGTGTGCCAGCCCTGTCTTCTGTGAGCCACTCTCTGCCGCCCGCCTCTGTGGGGG
>NW_022900914.1:2793814-2838623 GCF_012274545.1 Fukomys damarensis | reverse complement strand
CCCGCTCCTGGGCCTGCCCCAGCGTCACGTCCTCCCGGAGCCCCACGCAGACCTGCAGCCCCACCCCACCCTGGAAAGCACCCAGATATCCGTCCCTGTCTGAGGATGAATGCGCAGTGCGGACTGTGTGCCGTGCAGACCCTCCATGTGGAAAGAGAACGTCCGGGTAGACGGTGGAGGAATGGACTTCAATGCCGTGCTGACTGAAACAAGCCGGACCCCAGGCCGAGCGTCCATCTCTGGGATTCTGGTGCCGAGCCAGACCAGGTGACAGTGCGGGCCCAGCGCCCAGGAGGCCTGCTGTGGAGACGCAGACGCTCGCAAACGTGCTGCGCTGTGCCCCTGACAGGGGTCTTGTGCCCATCAGTTATACCTCGGGAAAGCTGGCAAAGGAAGCAGTGACCCAGACTGCACGCCTGCTGCACAGCCCAGCAGTGGCGATCGCGGCATAAGACGCCCACACAAGCACCTGCGCACGGGGATGTACCACAGCCCTAGTCCTCACCGCCAAAGCCCGGAGCGGCTGTGGGGTGCCCCGGGGACGCGTGTCCCTGCACTGCAGCGTTTACCGGAAATGCATGATACCGCGTGAAAGACACCAACCTGGATAGCGGTTCGATCCCCATTCTGTAGCACTCTGGGAAAATCTAGAGACCGAAGGAAGGCAAGGATTGCAGGGAAGGAGGGAGGCGTGGCGGAGGACGGGACTTCTAGGGTGTACAGTGCCGTCATCGTGCACGACCCCGGGAGCCCCGTGAGTGAGCGCGTGTGCACTGCAGACTTGTGGAGGTATCCGGGTCAGCTGTAACGCACTCGGCTCTGGCCCCAAATGTCCGGGAAACATCAAACGTATGGGACAGGAGCATTCAGAACTCTGCTTTCTGTTCAGTTCTGTGGTGAACCTAAAACTGCTCTTAAAAAGTAAAATCTATGTAAAAATAGAATACGAAGCAGAAGGAGGAGACTCCTTATCCCAGAAGATACCGGCCGCTGGGAGATGTCAGCACTGTGAAGAAAAAGAGGCCCCAGAGACCTCTGGGAAGGAAGGGGTCAGATCCCCAGGGTCCTGGAAGCCCTGGGCACCAGCTGGCCTCAGTCCCTCAAGCAAGCCTCTCTGCTCCTGGCACCCTTCTTCCCTGCTCTTCCCGGGGAAGCCACAGAGTGCACCCCGCGCTCGTCCTCCTTTCCCAGGGTGAGGCTGAGAGCAGCCCAGGGAGCAGGCAGATACCCCAGGAGCTCCCCAAACCCTCAGCAAGCTTCAGGACTGGGCTGTGTGGCCCCGAGGAGAGAGGAGGAGAAGGCACAGGCCTCCTGGGCCTCTGGGGTGGCTTTGAAGCTCAGCTGAAGTCTCCCAGACCCAGGGACGACAGGCTGCCCGATCGCTGGGCAGTGAATGCTGCTGGCTGCCGTCCTGGGGTGAGACTTGCAGTCCCGAGCCCCTGGGCAGTGCTGAGCTGACTGTGCCACAGGGCAGGGTCCTGGGGGACGGGACTGTGCTCCCCACTGCCAGCAGTGTCCTCAGGGAGGTGCTGGGCTGCGCTGAGCTGTGCTTATATCATAGTTGCAGGCCAGGAACTTCACATATCACCTGTGCCCTGCTTTATGCCCCAGACATTGTTGCTACTGAGAGGCAGCCTCCTGCTGGTGGCTCTGCTTCTCTGGAAGTCTGTTCCTTGGTTCTGGGGCTCTGGGCTCAGCTTGAGGAGACCTACACTTGGGTCTCTAGGAGTTGCGGTTAAGGGGGAGCCGCGGGGACCTCGGCCAGAGTCCCGCAGAGTGCCCCTGCTATCTCCGTGCTCACCCATCTGTCACTCAGCTGTACCCTTCCTGAACCTGTCTTTGGAGGGACTTAGTTCATGGAGAATTGTCTCTCTCTTCTTTGCATAGTAGACTCACATTTTTCTAATTCTTTTCAGGTTCATTTAGATCATTTAGGTTTTCAAGAAAATTGTCCGTTTTACCTAGATTTCAGATATCACTCTTATTCTCTTATAACTTTAAAAACTGTCTGTATTTGTGGCATTAGTTCAGAAAATAATTGAAGACAGGAGCTCAAACCTTGTTCAAATATGTTCATTCACAGCAGCTGAAAGGTAGAAGCCGAGCTTTCATGACTAATGAATGAATAAACAAAATGTGGCAATGGAATACAGATACAAGGGAATGTTAGTCATAAATCACATGAAGAATGGCAGCAAAATACCAGTACACAAAGTACTAAACCACAGTGATGTGGAGAACCCCAAAAATGAAGCTGAGTGGCAGAAGCCAATCCCAAAAGGCCACATGCATCTACTGAGTGGTTAAATGATATTTCTTTTCTTTTTTTTGGTACCAGGAATCGAACTTGGGACCTCGCACCTGTGAGGCAGGCGGCAGCACCACCGGGCTACATCCCGGTCCTAAATTACAGATTTAGAACATGTGTCTTTTATGAACTCTCAGCCTCTGAGAGCTGCAGGGTATGATAGGAGCAAGCCCAAGGCGAAAGTGGCCTGGCTGCCCGGCCAAAGGGTGCCAAGCCACACAGGCTGCACCCCGCGATGACCTCAGAAATCTGGGGGTGCAGAGGAGGCAGGTGGGAGCAGCGTGTTTCTATAGCCGAGGTTGAAATGCTGGGGGTGCAGGCTGCCTGAGAGAGAGAGAGAGAGAGAGAGAGAGAGAGTGTGTGTGTGTGTGTGTGTGTGTGCTCATGCGTGCGTGCGTGTGTGTTTCCTGTGACTAAAGCCGGCTGGGACTCCTCTCCCTTGGCCACATCCGGCTGGAGACAGGCTCCCCTCTGCTTTGGCAGGAAGCATCTGAGGTGCCTGTCAGGACATCTGCTTCGGTGTTCTTGGCAACAGTAGGCGTCCTGAGAGGGACTCGAGGCTGGGGACTGGGAACAGCCATCATTCTTTCTCCTTTTATCCTGCAGGGTTGGAACAGAAGCCCCAGCCTGGAGTTTCAAAGAGGGTCCCACGCAGGAAGGCAGAGTTCACACCCAGGAGGCCTGAGAACACCTGAACACCTGAGCCGGAGCAGAGGCCCTTCATGGGGGTGGGGCTCCTTGGGGCCTGACTTGCTTCTGACCCCAGGGGGCCAGTGCAGGAGAAAGACTTTGACTTGGACAGGTGAGTGCGAATCTCCACTTCCTCTTTCAGTGACTGGGCAAGTCTCCATGTCCTCAACTGCAAAAAGGGACAAACAGCCAGGCTTCTGATCCCAGCACTCTGGGAGCCTGAGGCAGGAGGATCAGAAGTTGGAGCCCAGCCTGGGCTACATAGCGATTTAGCAAGGACTTGTCTCAAAATACAAATTTGAAAAAGTCTGGGGATGTAGCTCAATGGGAGGGTCCTGGGCTCAAACCTCAGTGTCATTAATTAATTAATTAATTGGCAAGGAACTAGCATCCATTTCCAGTTTGGTGTTGGACTCACTGAGTGAGCGTGGGGGACACCTGAGTGGAGCTGAGCCCTCTGTTCAGGCTCTGAGTAGTCCTCAGGTCCTCCATCTCCACCCCCGAGGCCTGGCACTGATGTACTGCAAGTGTTTCACTGAGAACCCCGACCCAGGGCCGTGCCTGGGGAGACTCAGGAACCCAGAGTAGCAGGATGCAGGGTGTAGACTACAGACCTACTGGTTCTGTGCTCAGTGGGCTCAGGACTTCTGGGAAGTCAGCTATCTCTCAGAGCTCCCCTGATGGATGGAGGCTCCCTAGGGAGCAGAGGACGAGAAGGTGCCCTTGGCTGGACTGCTGTCACTGCCTGCTAGACCGGCCTCGGTCTCAGACCCATGAACTCCCATAAACTGTCATTTAAATATTGAACTGGGCAGTGGTCCCTCCCTGGCCCCACCCTTCCTGGCTGCCATGAGGTGAGCCGCTTTCCTCCGCCAGACCCCTCCGCCATGTCTTCCTCCAGCTATGGACCAGCCTCTCCTCCCTGCAGCGGTGGATGTTAGAACCACCTACCCCTTGCAGTGACTCTCAGCCCATCTCTCACTCTCACACCACTCAGTGGGCCAAGCTGGGTGATGACTTTTTGCCTGTTTTTTAAGCAGCTTTATTGAGATACAATTCAGGTATCACACAATTCACCCAGTTAAATTGTACCTCAGTGGCTTTTATTATATTCAAGTATGGACCGACTAATACCAAGACCAGTTTAAAAGTATTTTCACCACTTCAAAGAGAAACTCCATGCTCCTTAGCTACCACATTCCTGTCCCTTTTCATTTGCCCCTCTGGACATCTCATACAGAGGGAATGATAAATATGTTTTGGGTAATCCCAACTTCTTTCTCAGACTAAAGCTTTCACGCTTCACCATTGTTGCAGGATATGTTGGCACTGCATCCCTTTTTATGGCCAAATTATATTCCCTTGTGTGGATATGCCATATTTCATTTACCCATTTATCAGTTGATGGCTATTATGAATAATGTTGCTATGAATATTCATGTATAAATTTCTGTGCAGGGCCGGGGATTTGGCTCAGTGGTTCCACTGCCTGCCTCGCAAGCACAAGGGCCCAGGTTCAATCCCTGGTACTAAAAAAAGAAAAGAAAAGAAATTTCTGTGCAAATCTGTGTTTTCATTTTTTTTTTTTAAGGCTATTCCCAGGAGTGGAATTGCTGGGACATAGGGTAATTTTGTATTTAACCTTTTGAGGAACTACTAGATCATTTTCAAATGTGACTGTGCTATTTTGAATTTCCACCAGCAGAGCATGAAGTTCCTGTTTCTCCCCTCCTCGCTGACACTTGTCAGTGTCTGTCCTCACTAAAGAGAGTCTCAGTCCCGGATGGCATCTCCCTGATAACTAATGACTCGAGCATCTTTTCATGTTCCGAGTAGGCATTTGTATATCTTCGGAGACATGTCTTTTTATATCTTTTGCCTATTTTAAAATTGGGTTATATGTCTTTTTATATCACTGAGTTGTAAAAGGCCCTTATGCACGTAGATGTAAGCCCCTTCTCAGACATGTGATGTGAGAGTGATTTCTTCTGGCCTCTGGGCTGTCTTCCCCACGTCTTCATGATTTCCACTGAAGCACAAAAGTTTTCAATTTTGATAAAGTCCAGTTTTTCTGGACTTCACAGTGGCTGTGCTTTTGGGATCCTAGACTTCCCAGTTTTTAAAGTGACATGACATAGGGAAATATGTTCAAACCAACAGTTTTCAAAGCAATCCACTGAGCGAGCAGTCCTAATGAAGGATTTGAGAATTGTTCAAGAGCTGCCGATTTTTTTTTCTCTTCAAACCCATATTTTTAGAAAAATTCTTTCATTATATTCTACTTCATACCAAAAAAATCTGATGTCACTTTTGAAAATTCAAAGATGCCATAAATAAAGAATTCTGGGCAAACTATAAGTATGCAAGTAAGATGGATCAAAGAGTAAGGTAGAATGTAGGATTACACAGAGCTTTTCAGGGCCAAGGCGAAGAGGAAAATGCAGTTATTTATAACATTCCCAGGCCTGAGACATAAAAAAAAATCAATAATTTAATTGAGACATCACTTTCTCTGGCACAGAGGCCAGAAATAAATCTCCCCCATGGGTTTCCTTAAAGGGAGAATATATTTGGACTTTTCAGCTAGAGGAGAGCACACATGTACTTATGTTTTCACAGGTCAACTTTCTTCGTTGTGTATTTCTGGACCTGTACCTCTCTCTTCTCATCACACACAAAACTGTCCTTAAAGTAATCTTTTTCAAACATAAATAGGGGCTGGGGGAGTAATTCGGCAGTAAAGCCCAGGCCCTGGGTTCCATCCTCCAACACCAACAGTAAACAGATCAAAAATAAAAATAGAAAACACAGGGGCTGGGGATTTAGCTCAGTGGTTCCACCGCCTCCCTTGCAAGCACGAGGACCAGAGTTCGATCCCTGGTACCAAAAAAAATAGAAAACACAGAAATGAGCATGTCTCTTCCTTTAGTCTTCAGCAGCTCCCCTGCTGTCGGGCTAACGTGTAGCATGACTGACTTGTCTGACTTCGCTTACAAGCTGTGTCATGATTTAACTCCTGCCCACGGGACCGTCAGATCCGGACCCGCTCCTCCCCTGCACCCAGCCTTCCATCAGTTCAGAGCTATGTCCTCCTACTCACTCAAACTGCTAACACACGCAGGTGCGCGTTCCAGGTGGGAGCGGATTAGAAGCACCGTGTTACACGAGTGGAGAGCTGCTGCAGGTGGAACACGGGGACTGAAACACCATTCAGGTATTCACAAGTGGAGACGGGTGCTTCTGCTCACCCAGGAGCCCTGAAGATCTAAAAGTTAGTATGGGGTACAGAAGTCGGCCCCTCATTCACGATGAAGATTCAGTGTGGCTTTATTATACTGTATTCCAAGAGGGCACGAGAACATGAGTGCTGTTAGAACAATTGTCTGTGCAGTCATTGCTCAGCCCTGGTGGGGGTTCGGTCCCCTCTTGGACCCCAGAGTCCCTAGAGGTTCAAGTCCCATATATGAAAAGTCAGAGCACCCCACACCGTCCTGTGGACCTTAAACAATCTCTAGATCACTCATGATGCCAAGGACAATGTAAATAAGTTGCTATTCTATAGTATTTAGGAAATAATGACAAGAAAAAAGTCTATGTATTCATTACAGACAGTTTTCCCCCAAATGTCTTCAGTTCGTGGCTGGTTGAATCTGTGGGTGCGGGTCACCTATACACTGGTTAATACAAGACAATTTTTTAATTATTAGCATTCAAATTAATAAAATATTAGTTCCAAAGAAAGCTTGATTCTTCAAAACAGTACCTTTTCATGAGGAAAAGAATCACAGCCCTGTAATTCTCTGTCTGTGCATTTTTTTTTTTTTTTTTTTTTTTTTTTTTTTTTTTGGTATGGGAGATTGAACTTGGATCCTTGTGCTTGTGAGGCAGGTGGCAGAACCACAGAGCTAAACCCTGGCCCTGTCTGTGCTAATTTTTAAGGAAAGAAAGAGTTTCTAGAGATACAAGATAAATACGTATTCATTGAAGAAAATACAGATAAAGCAAAGTTTAAAGTTCCACATAATCTTACTTCTCAAAGCTAACTACTGCTAAACTTAGAACTATTTTCCTCTGTATCTTTACTGCCTGTACATATGTATACAGTTTTAAACAAAAATGCCATCTCACTGACAGACTGTGGACGTGCTTCCTCCGGGTCGTGCAGATTTCCATATCATGCACAAAATTGCCCTCCCCTTCAATGGGCTGGACCTGTGCTGCCACGCTGCCGCACATCAGGCACGGAGCCACTGTCCTGTACATTTTGGGTTACTCCTCCTCCTCATCCTCCTCCTCCTCCTCCTCCTCGTCCTCCTCCTCTTCCCCCCCCCCAATTGTGCTTCCGGGAGGCTTTCTGGACCATGCTGGAACCTTCTCTTTAGTTTTCGGGGTTGGCTGAGACTTGAAAGCCCACTGTGTCTCCTGGTAGGGCCCCTGCTGCTTGCAATAGTGGCTCTTTGTGGCTTGCTGAGAACAGAGCTCTATTAATCCCTCTTTGTCTGACCTCACCCAACCTCGCCCTCTGTGTAGGCAGGATTCTTAGGCCCTGGGGACTCTTTGGAGCTGTTGTCATAGTGACCATGGGGGCAGGGTCACTGGGCCAGTGTTCCTAACCAGACCATCTCTGTCTTAAGGATACCCACAGACCATGGCTGTCCAGTTCTGAGTGAGCAGAGTGAAGGGACTGGCCTGGCAGCAAAGCCAGACTTCGGTCTGACCGCACTGAGAGTTCTAGGGTCTACCTGGCCTGCTCAGAAAGCCCCTGCGGGTAAGATGGCTATTGCCCCGTTTGGTCACTCCCAAACCCAGGCTTCAGCCCCTGCAGGCATCTCTGGTCATCTGAGGCCAGGTCTGGAAGGGCCGGGGTGGCTCTCAGGCCCAGCTCCATGCTTCAGATGGCAAATGAGCCCACGGAGCTGCATCTGATTGGAATCCATTTAGCAATTCAGGAACCGCACAGTCCTTCCCCACCTCCCACTTCTGAAAGGGAACTTGTTTGGAGTCTTTTTAAAGCAGCTGGTATTTTTACAGTAAGTTCTTTAAGTCTGATCTCTTTTTTTTTAATGCTTTTTTAAAAAAACTTTTTAATTACACAAATAGTCCATGAGTACATTTTCCTCAGGAAAAAACTAGAACATTGCAGATAAGACTCCAACTCCTCTGGCCTCTGTGCACAATTCCACAGCCCTCCCCACACAGAATCCGGCTTCGGTGTGTGTCCAACTGTGATTTCAAGTCATCTGAGCCTCACTTGCTAGAGTCAAGTGGCCTGGACAGGTGGGGACATAGTTCCATGTCCCCAGATGAACATGAGCCCAGGCATGGGGACTGTGGGCACCCCTTCGGCTTTTTGGCAGGATTTCCACAGGGATGTATGTGTTCCCTGGCTCTGGGAGCCTGCAAGACGGGACACATAGGGCTCCTGTGCTGTGTCCCTACTGAGCCTGGGTGTGATAGCTCCTCCATCTTCTTGCCCCATTTCCTGGTCTCGAGTCCCAGCAGCCCCTGCTGCAGGCCTGGTTTGAATGCCGGAAGTCTGGACAGAGACACTTCAGCTAGGCCTGGCAGTCTCTGCAGCCAGCCGCTGGACCCCAGGGACAGTGCTGAGGCTGTGGGCTCCCGCTCCCTCACCCCATTCCTCCATTCTCCCTCACTTTCCTCTCCTAGTGTCTGCCCCTTCTCCTCCAGCTCCTAGGATCCTTTCCAGAGAGAAACTCAGCTGGCCTTCTATCCCTAGAGAAGCAAAAAGGGAAGTTGAAAAGAGGAGCTGAAAGAGCAGCGTGATGGAGCCAAAGAAATAAAACTCAAATGATAGAGATTCAGACCTTGAAGACCAGTCACAGGAGGAAGGAGGCCTTCCGGCATGGGAGGTGGGTGCCATGCTCCTGACTTCCTGTTGTCTGACCTCCCTGCTGGGGCCATCTCTCCTGATAGAGGCTGGGCATGGCTCCAAGCACTGAGCTGAAGGGCCAGCCTGCTCCCCTGCCAGGCCCTCTGACCACAGAAGGACAACGAGAGTCCTGAAAAGAACAGCTTCGGCTTACGGGCTGGGAGACAGGAAGTGGATCTGCGGCTCTTGCAGTCTCCCAGTCCCCAGACGGAGAACCCGCCCCGCAATGTCAGCCCCCACTCTCCACTGCTAAGTGCAGAGAAATCACAGCCAGCAGGTTTCTGGTCTGCTTCCTTTGTTTAAAATCAGTGAAATTTCTTTTCCTCAAGCAAAACATCTTACCCAGAGCTCTAACGTACGTGACATAAAATCATTAAGACGGTTTCCCAGTGAAGTATTTTCTTGGCAGAAGTGACCGGAGACCACTCCTCCATGTGGAATCGGGCAACTGTGGGTTAACTGTGTTAATGGCAGCTAGGGGTTAACTGGGTGACTGTGCTCTTCGTGGGAGGCACCTGAGTGACCTGGACAGCTTCTGTCATCTGTCACCCAAGGAGCGAAATGGACTCAGAAAGCCCTGCCGGAACTCTTTGCTCCCCTCCCACCCTGCTTTGTGTGAATCCTGCTTGCTCTTTTCCTAGGGAAACTCCAATGAAGATCAGCCATGTAGATGTAAAAAGAGGCCCCCCCAAACCCTCACAGCCTTCAGAAAGCAAAAGAGAAGCCTAAGCCAGGTAGGGAGGGACCATCACAGAGGCACACGGAGGCAAGCGAAGCACCTAGCCCTCTTCGGCTGGGCTCACTGCCTCTGGAAACTGGTGTGGGTTCCCTGCTTTTTCTCATCCCTCTTCTCCGCCCCACCCTGGGGCTTTGTCAGCAGCAGCTCAGCACCTGAAGTCCCTCGGCCCCTCTGATCATCTTCAGTGAGAGTGACTCCCTCCACGGCCGCCTTCCCTGCCTCCATGCTGGGCTGGGCTGTCTTTGACCATCTGAGGAACACGACTGAAGACAGACCGCTCTGACCACTTAGAAATTCCCAGAGAGGACACACAGGGGCCCCAAAGGGACAGAGGGCAGCAGGCAGAACATACAGGATGTGATGGGAAAATGCAATAGATGTTTAAATTTTTTAAATACAGTACAAGACACATTGCCGTTAACCTCCTCAGAATCTTCCCACTTGCTCTAAACACACACGCCACGTCACTCTTGCCACTTTCTGAAGCGGACCTGGAGTCTCTCGGTTGAGTGTGTCCACAGGGTGTGACAGAAAGTACACTGCTGCTGCTGAGTGCCACACAGGGGGCAGGCTTGTGTGTCCTCATCTTCCTGCTCACTGGACCTGGCACTGTGCAGTTCTGGCTCTTCCCCGAAGTCAAAATGACCAGGAAAGGTGGACATTCCAAGTCAACTCAGGACATCAAGGCAGGGACAGTTATGTTCCTAATGACACGCAGGAAAGAGGACTCAGCACTGCCTCCGAAGATGGCAAGAACACCGGGATAAGTTTCGGGGGCTCTGGGGAAGTGTGAGAGCAGCACTTCAGGAGGGCCTGCTGCGGACCAAGCCCACTGAGGTTACTCGGCCCCACTTGATTGTTGGCCCCAGCTTGGAACAACTAAGCAGCTCGAGGGCCGGGGTTTAGCTCAGTGGTTCTGGCGCCTGCCTCAAGAGCTCAAGGACTGGAGTTCAATCCCTGGTACTGGGGGGAAAAAAAAAACTAAGCAGCTCTGCCCTGTGGTGAACCCAAGCCTGGATCCCTGGTGATGGGCACTGGCACACGGCTCTGGCCTCCTGTCGAGGGTCAGCAGGGCTATGTGTGTCCCGGGGAAGAGCAGCCAGGAGCCACTAAGAGTCTGAGTGGCCTAGACTTCTCGAGCCCGGGAGTCCTCGGTCTTGGAACTTGATGTTTTTAGATCCTGGAGTTAACTCTGCCCACCCTGGCTCTGGGGATTTGTCCAGCCTCAGCTGCTAGCTGCTCCCTTCCCCTCTGAGCGGCCCATCCTGCAGTGGACTTCCAGGGCCAGGCCCGCTCAGCTCCATCAGCAGCCCTCCGCAGTGCCCTCCGCACCTGCAGGGAGAGCCAGAGCAGAGCGACCACATGACTGGATGGAACCCAGCCCAGCCTGGCACCTTGGAGGGCAGAACGCAGACCCTCTACAAGCATTACTTCTCAAGTACTGCCTGACTTCCGCTGAGGGACTCTGTCCCCAAGCAGAGTTGTAGCCAGCTCCGATGGGTGCACCATGGGAAAGATAACCCCTTCGCACACTGAACCCTGCGGATCCAGCTGAAGACTGTGGGGTTGTGTGGTGGGGAGCTGGCGAGCTGGGCCTGGGGTTGGAGCTAGGGAAGCTTCTGAGAAGAACCTGGCCTGGGTATGCAGGGTCCCATGGCTATAAAGTACGGAACCAGTTTTCAGCCTCGGAAAACCCCTGGGAGTGTACAGGTCCCGGAACATGTATGCACACCACCTTTGTGAGATTCTCCCCACAGACGGTCCCCATGCCAGAGAGAGAAACTGAGTCACAGCCAGCCCACGTGGGAACACAGAGCTGAGCTCGGTTCTCCTGACCCCTGTGATTTTCCACACTGTGTGTCCCTCCCAGAGAACTGGTGCCTGGTGCCCGCCGGGAACACGTCTGAGGCCTTAATTTAGGGACAGTGCTTGGTGCTGCTGTCAGACCTGGGTGTTCGAGGGGTGGCATGCTCCATGGGATGGAAGGTGTGACACAGTCCAGAGGGGCTCAGCCAATGCGGCACCTTCAGCAGGGGCTTAGCACCTGGGGGAGGGCGGCTGGAGTTCCACAGTGGCCCACAGCAGGGCCCAGAAGGTGAAGCTTCAGAGGCATCGCACACCATGGTGCGCTCGGCTGAGGGTACCAGGCAGGATGTTGACGGTTCACAGGGACCGCGAGGAATAGCTGAAGAAACGGGGGACGGGCCACCAAGCACAAATGTAACCGTGACAGGCAGGAAGAAACAGGACAGAGGGTCAGGAGGGAGAGAGTGTGGAGCCCAATGGAGAGACCAGCGCTCGTCAGTGGCTCTGGCCCCAGCCTCCGCCTCCACTCTCTTTGGTGGATTTATGGAAAAATCACTCCATGTGCTTTCTGTATGCCATCATCTGATATGTGTAGCATGTGTGTTACTAGCGTGCTGTTTGCTTTTGCCAAAGCTGTTTCACTGTTGAAGCGACTGGCCTTTCCGCTGGGACATATCTGACACGGGAAGTGCTTCTTAGGGAATAGCTGCGTAAGTGGGTCCAGAGGTCGCCTCCTCCCCTTTTGGGGTCTCTTGTTTGGTGAATTGTAAACAAGCTTGCTTCCCTCCGAAGGGCATTTTCCTGAACCTCTGGGATGTGCTTGCTTTGTTTCGCTTCCCAGGAGGCGCGCCCTGGTGGAAAGGGGTGCGCTGTGTGGAGGGGCCGCTGGAGCTCTGGAAAGGGCCCTTTCTGCAGCTCCCCAGACCCATGCTCTGTTCCAAGGCCTGCCTGAGGCCTGGCTTTGCCATGGCAGAAATGAAGACACCAGCCAAAGCCTCTTCCCTGCGAAGCATCTGTGTCTCGAGGTCACTAGTGCGAGCCCAGCCCAGCTGGGAGAGCAGGACGAGCTGCCCCTGGAAGATTCCACCACTGGTGTCTGCCACAGCCACCGCCAAGGGGCCACGGGGTCCCCAAAGAGCCAGAGTCTGCTCACCCCACGCCGGGCCCCCAGGTGCTGGTCCCCACCTGGCCTCCCCAGCTGTCTGACGTTGAAGGGTTTCCTTCCTGTGGATGGGGTCCCAACACAGACCTGTGGGGCTCATGTAGGGATCAGACAGACCCCTGCCATGCCTGGCACAGGGTGGGATTGAGGGTGCTCTCGTTCATTGCTGCCGCTACTGCTGCTACTGCTGCTACTGAGTGGACTGTGGACACACTGTCCCTGGAGAGAGGAAACAGGCAAAGATGGCCAAAGAGCGGGGCCGGAGAGAGCTGACCTTGGGACTTCGGTATTTTTCTAGTACAGTGGACCCTCGAGTTACGACCCGCCTGACATAGAAACAACCTGGGTTACCACCCAAATTTTTGTTTTAACTTACAAATAAAAGTCTTCAGTTATGACCCTAATGCGGGCCACTTGGGCTTCCACACGGTCTCAGATACAGATTTAACCCTTACAGAGTTCTGGAAGGAACGTTACACATCCTTTCCTGAGGAATCCTGGGCCAGTGTCTCGCTGAAGACACTGAGATCTGCCTGTGTGCAGGAGAGAGACTCTGAAGGCTGTGCAGAGGAGCCTGAGCCTTCACTGACCAAGTTGGGTTACAACCAGCCCTCGGGAACAAATTGAGTTTGTAAGTCAAGGGCCCACTCCTTCAGATCACCAAGCAAAGGATCTTAAATTGGGATGTTTGGTGGTGGGGCTCATGAAGGAGCTTTGAAGTCAGGAGATGAGCTCGTTCCTGGTGCTTTCCAGATCAGCCACTTTACCTGTGCATCCTTGGGCCCCTCATTTCTTTAAGCCTCAATTTTGTCTTGATAGCATGGGAATATTAGAAATGCCCCTGGCTGAGGTGTTGCGGGGTTTAAGTGAGAAATAATTTAAGAACACCTAACACATTAAAGCAACTACACAATCACCTTTGAGGCACTCAGAGTCCCCCCAGAAGATGGTGTTGTCTCAGCAAGGGGTCGGTGGCCACTCTGCTGAAGGCCCCGGCTCCTCTCAGTATGTCCCAACGCTGACCGCTGCAGGGGTCCTCACAGCAGTGACAGTGAGGACTGGTCTGGCCCACCCATGCTTCGAGGGAGGCCAGGGCCACCGGGCTGTCACCTCGCTGCGGCTCTCAGCAGGCTGTCCTGAGTGGGAGATGCAGAGGGACAGCCCTTCCCAGGGTCCTCTGGGGCTGGCCCCACGCCTGTCTTGTCCCACAGGGAGCCAGGCCAGTGTCACGTGACATGGAGGCTCTGCTCTGGGTGGGCCCTTCCCTTCCTGTAGCACCTCACGGGCTCTAGGGGTCACAGCCTGGGGCTTCTCCTCCAGGGGACCCCCTCATCCCTGGCTGTGGCGGGCCTGATGCTGAAGAAACAGATGGAGTCAGCTCCCTCCCCAGTCCTCTGGGCTCCAGCCGGTAACAGAGACACATTCCAGGGCCAGGCGTGACTCAGACCTCAGGAATGTGCAATCAGACCTCCTCTCCTGGGGTGAATTTCCCATGAAGGTGAGCAGGGGCCAGACAGCTGGCCTGCTTACAGCTGCAGGAAGGTGAGCAAGGGCCCGCCAGCCAGCCAGCCAGAGGGCCTGTGATTCCAGCTGGCTCAGTACCCTACCGTGTGTTGGGGGGCAGAGGGGCTGGGCTGGACCCCAGGCCCCTCCAGGTTCAGGGACTTGGAACAGGCAGGCTGAGTGGGCAGGGGCAGAGGCCGGAGCAGGATGGCCACAAGGATCTGTGTCCCAGCCCTCCCTACCCAACCCAGAGTCGGGACAGAATCTGTCCAGCCACCTGCCTGGGCCCAGCCCCCGGCCTCCTTAGTGCAACCTCTGTGGTGCTGGCAGCTCCTGGAGGCTGTGGCTCCCAGGTACCCAAGCTCCACCTGGCACACAGCTGTGTCCCTGCTTAGTGCCACCAAGCAATTTAATAAGGGTTCTCTTACTGTCTCGGAAGGAACGGCCCACCTGATGTCTCTGAGGGTGCTATTCTGCCAAAGGACAGCACATGAGGCCCAAGTCTGTGCACCAGGTACCGGCTATGTGCCAGGTACAGTGAGAACCAGAGAGGCCAAGCGATGGAACACAGGAGAGGCCTGCCCCTGGCTGAGCCCCGTCACGGAGGCCACATCTGCCCTGACAGCCCTCCAGCCACCCTTACTGGTCCTCAGGTACCTGTGAGGCCACATGCAGGGATCTGACGGCAAGGAAGAGGGGCCCAGAAGGAGAGATGCCTGCCTCAGCCCTCTCAGCTGCAAGTGGGGACGATGTCCAGTGCCCCCAGGGCCTGCTGCCCCCCACCCTCCCCTGTGCTGTAGGAATTCACCAGGCCCAGGAGCCCCTCCCCTCCATCCCTCTGTTCCAGCTCCCCCTGCACTGGCCTCCTTGCAGGGGTCCCGAGCCCTGGCGGGGAGGCCTGGGTCTCCAGGGCTGTCCCACTGCAAGGTGGGCCCATGCCTCCTGGAGGTGTCGGGAAGTGTGCCAGCTGCACAGCTCCCGGGCCAGCATTCACACCCTGAATAAATAGACAAAGTTGTGTAGACTTTTCAAGTATAACTTGGGTTTTGAGTTGATCAAAGCTAGCTGCTCTCTGCGGGACTGGCCTGGCCCTCTTAGTGAGGCGTGCTAGAGAAAGCAGCCATCCAAAGAAGTCCCCCTGGCAAGGAACCACAGGCAGCTCTGAACCCCAAGGTGGCTCATAGCTGGCAGCAAAACAACAAGTGTCCACCACCGTGTCCCTGCCAGGAGGTGCATCTTGCAGCAGGACACACTGGCTCTCCTCTCTGGAGCCTACAGATGCGGTGTCGATCCCTGGACAGCCCGGCAGCTTTGTGAGACCCTGAGCCAAACGCCCAGGTGAGCCATGCCTGGGCCGTGGGCCCTGGGACTGGTACCACAAAGGAATGTTGCTCTTGGCTGCCAAGTTGGTGGTGAATTGCACAGAATAAAGCATAACAGGTGGGGAGCTAGAAGGCTTCAGGAGTGAGGCTGGAGCTGGGAGGAGGGGGAGTCCTGCCCCTTCAGGGTCTCAGCCTGGACAAAAGCCCCCATCAGGCCAGCGGCGGCAGCTGGATGGTGGGTGACTCCGGTCCAGGCCCAGAGCTGTGCGTACAGGCGGTGGGTCCCCTCCACAGTCTTACAGACAGCTAAGTGTGGTGGAGATATTCCAGGCAGCAGGCAGGTGAGGCCCTCGAGGGGTCAGTGCAGAGGGTGAGAACACCTCACAGCTGTGGCCAGAGGCATGTTCACAGGAGGCCAGGCCTCAGGATAAAGACAGAGTGACCAGGCCCATGTGCCTTCCCAGGGGATAAGATAGACTCACCTGGTCCAGCAAAGTCTAAACAGATGTGAGTCACCCCGGTGGGCGACCAGGACCTCCCGATCCAACGCTCCCTAGAGGAAGTCCTTGGTCTCCCCGTGTGCACTTGCTGCGCAGCCTGCTTCCCCAGTTGGATCTGAATCACCCAAGCGGCTGGGCTTGTGAGCCCATTGGCCCATCACAGTTTTGACCCACGTTGTACCCACCTCGTGATGTTGCTCTAGGAAACTTCCTCTGTGAAGCGGGGTGCGTGGCAGCCCACTTTCGGGTCCCCTCCTATCTCTCAAGAGCTCTCCCATTACATTTTTCCTACTCTGAAACTTGGTTGTTCTTTAGAATTCATTCTTTGATTTAGGGGAGCACAAACTCGCGTATCTGACATCTAGCAGGTTGGGAGCCAAATCACTTCCCTTGTATCACTAGGGTCTGATTTCTAGGGCTGGCTAAGCAGCCCAGAAAGCTGGAAAGGGTATAGCCAGGGTCCCACGCCTGCGCAGGGTGGCGTCGGTGTGCGACACGGACCTGGGCCAGGCACCCCGGGCCCTGGTCTGGATCCCTGGGCCAGCCCTGCAGGGGCAGTTCCCGTTCATCGATTGTTGCTGCTGCTACTGAGTTTCCATATTGATTCCCAGTAAAAAACGGCCTGGGTATCTACTTCCACCAGCAGCCTAAGACTTCCTATCGACTCACACTTGTCAGCTGTTGTGATCCAACCTGGTGACTTCTGCCAGTGTCTTAGGTTAACTGTAATTGTCCAACCACAACTGAGACTGGCAACGTGTTCCCAACTTTGTCAACCCTTTAGGGTTCCCTTTCTGTGAATTCTTTTTTCATAAGCTAACTTTTTTAGGAGGATGGTCTTATTTATTTGGGTTTTTCCCCCTTGCTCTTTTTCCCTGCTGGAGCTAAGGGCATTTTTGAACCCCAGGGTGGCCCCTCTACCTCACCAGGCTGCAGCACTGGGCTGTTCCAGGGCCCTGGGTCTGTATCCCCCAGGGTTGGCCTAACTCTGGGGTGGGTGGTGGGTGTGACTTCAGTGTATTTCTGCCTTAGCCAAGGATCTGTACGTTATGCTAGGAGATCCATAGCTAACTGTTCTGTTGATCCAAAGCCTTTTTCCTTATTGTTTTAAGGTGAGGAGGGGTGGGAGGCTGAGGCAGGAGGACTGCAAGTTGGAGCCCAGCCTGGGCAATTTAGAAACTTAGCAAGATGCTGTCTCTAAATAAAAAATAAACAAGGGCTGGGGATGGAGCTCAGTGCAAAGGCCCTGGGTTAAATACTCAGCACTACACAAAACAAAGAATGCCAGGAGGAAGGGCAGTGGGAAGGAGAGACCATGTGCAGAGCCTGGTGCTGAGCTGAGTGCTGTGCGCCTGCCTCAGGTCTTCCCCAGGGCCTTGTCCTCTCTGAGATACCTCTCTGGTGGAAGACACAGGAATCTGAATGGTGGAGATTTACATCACCGCCCAGAACCCAGTTTCTGCCTCCCAGGCCAGACACTTGTCCCACATTGGCACAGCAAAGCTGGGCAGGAGGGTCAGCAGGCCCCCAGCGGGGCTCAGGCTGGGGCTGAAAGACTCCCCGCTGCTGGGGGGGACCCCACCTCCCAGGAGGGGCACGAGCGACCCCCCAGTGCCTGTGGTTGGGCCCCGGAGTTGGCAGCTCTGGGTGTGGTCCTGGTCCCGGACCGGAAAGTCCCAGGGAGGACCTGTGAGTCATGCAGGGTTCTCCCTCAGGCTGGCTTGTTGTGCCCGATGACCTTTCAGCCCAGCCCTGCTGAAACACAGATGATCTCATCGCAGGAGTTGGGGAAGCCCTGACCCCTCAGCCTGGAAGTTCACTGCCCACAGCCCAGACCCGGCCTCCCTGGCCATGAGCGGCTCCTGGAGGAGTGGGGGGGACACTGGCAGTGGAGCCATCTAGGAGGGAAAGCCCCACTCTGTTCTCTCCAGACACAGTGGGGTCTGCTGGCCATCCAACTCAGCTGTGTTGCAGAGTTTCCTGGACTCAAGGGAAGCCGCCGATGCTGGATTGGGAATGTTCCAGGAAGGGCAGACCGGAGACTGACCGGAAGTCGAGGGCTGTGGGCTGCAAGCCCCACCTGCTGTGGAGAGCTTGGGAGGGAACATGGACAGGCTCTCCATGCAGCCAGCTCAGGGGATTCCAGATCAGCAAGCTGGAACTTGGACATGGCCCTTGTCTGGTGCAGAGCAGGGCTCCAGGGTGCAGACAGATACCCCTAATTGCAACCAGAGAGAGTCACACCCCCCACCGAGCCTGGGCTCCCCTCCTGGCAAGGGGTGGTGGTGACAAGCTCGCCCTGAGGGTGGAGTCAGGGCCAGACTCGGGGATGAGGTCTCCTCTCAGCTCTGCCCTCCCTAGAGATGTGAGGAGGCTGTGGATGGGCATCTGTCGTCCCTCACCTCCCAGAGAGCCTAGCCTGACCCTTGCCTCGGGAATGCCCCTACCTCAGGACACAGGGGGCGGGCGGGGACATCTGCTGGAGTCTGCAGGGCCCTTGCTGTCAGAGGGCCACAGACAGTGCCATCACAGCCCTAGCCCACTGGTTACCGTGGTGAGTGATGGCACAGTGTGGTCAGAAGGAAGCACAGAGGGCGGGAAATCAGACAGTCAGGGCCCGGCCATAGCCTGGGGCTCCGCCCTGGGGGCCACAGGAACCCAGGCCCTCCTGAGCGGCTGTGTCCTCATCTTCTCTCAGAGCAGCTTTGGGCAGAGCTGCCACAGGACAGGCACCCGTCAAGAGCAGCTCGGCCCTCAAACCCACATGCCCTCCTGCAGCCGAGTTCAGAGCAATCAGCAGAGCCCACTTCCTGCACCTGTGCTGGAGAACGGCGAGTCACCCCAGTGTCCCAGGACAAATTTCCATGGCTTCCCCCAAGGACATGCTCACACCTGGCCACGCCCCCCCTGAAGGGAGTTGGGGAGTCAGCTGGGGACGTTTGGGGCTGGTCTGGCTCTATACCCAGCATGTAAGATGTGGGCCACAGTCCCTGAGAGCTCCGCCCCGCCAGCCCCTCTGACTACCATCTTTGCCTTCCCAGAGAAGTCGCTCCAGGACGCCATCCAGCCTGACCTTCAGCAGCATGGCCGTTTGGCTCAGGCCAAGGCCTCAGTTGATGGCCTCTGCATTCTTCTTCTGCCTTTTTCTACCTCCTGGACTGCTCTTTCCACAGAGAAGCACTGCTGTGTGTGTGTGTGTGTGCGTAGTACTGGAGTGACCCCCAGACCTTTGCACTGAGGTACATCCCCAGCCCATTTTTTTATTTGAGACAGTTTGGTTAGGTTGCTAAGGTGCCCATACTGGGCTCGAATGTGCAACCCTCCTGCCCCAGTCTCCCAGAGTGCTGGCGAAAGGGGAATTTTGTCTCCATGGTTCAAGCTGGACTTACCACGGGGAAATTCCCTACTTAAAATGTTCTTTGTTCAACATGTCCAAGCCTGTCCTGCCTCACATCCTGGGTACGTCTGAGCCAATACCACGGCTGAGCCTGCCTGCTAACAAACATTCACACTAACCAGTAAAGGTCAGATGTGCCTTGTCTGTAACCTCACCCCTTCCAAAGAGTATCTCCTTCTTTGCCCCAGGCTGGGTGGAGCCAATCTGCCATGCACAGATGCAGACCTAAGACGCTGCTGGCTTTAAATAAAGCTTTACTTTCACTTTGTCCCTGAGGCTCCTGGTGTACTTTCATCCCCACCCCCATTAGCGACTGCAAGCCCTATCCACTGAGCAGGAAGTTTGCCCTTTCACTGGGACTGCAGGCAGGTGTGTGCCACCATGCCCAGCTTCAAAGAAGGACCCTGCTGCACCTCCCAGATCTGGGAGGAGTTTTCTTCCCATGCCAGGCTGAGAGCTGTGTGGAAAGCACTTCAAGCCACGGAGGCGCCAAGGAAATGCAAGGGGACTGACGACTGTCAGGGCCAGATCTTTTCAGGAGCACAAGGCACAGGACGAGGCAGCCTTGGGCAAACCACTCCGGCCAGCAGGAGAGGCCTTGGGCCTTCCAAGGAGCTGGGTGTGGAGCAGAGAGGGTCTTCCTGTCCCTGTGTCCCTCAGCAGGCAGGGCCCATTCATGAACACTGTCCGTAGTGACAGAACAGCGACGTCTCAGGTCCCCGGCTCTTAACCTGTCTGCAGCCCAGGCCCCAGCCTCCCCTGCACGGGGCCGGGGGCAGGTGCCAGGCTCCCTGCTGTCCAGATCGAGGCTTTTCCTCTGGAGTCTGCGCACAAAGAGGGTGACACAGATCCTGCTCCTGTCTTTCCTCCTCTCTGCCCTGGCAGTGCGCCATGAGGGTCTGCAGTGTTTACTGAGTGAGGGTAGGGCCACCTCTCCCAGGTGGTGGACACCAGACCACTCCCGCCGAAGCCGAGCATGCCGGCGTGTATGAAGGGGACGTGTGTGACTGTTCCAAGCGTCCGGCACCAGTCTCCGCCCCTCCTGCTCAGGTGTGCTTGTCCTCTGATATTGCTGCACCTGTCCTGACCACAGGGCCCTCTCGGCCGCCTCTGAGCCCATCCCTCGCCCATGCCGGTCATTAGCCCACAAGTACCTTCCCATCCTCTCTGCTTCTGGGTGAAGACCCCTCTGCTCCCTCTGCTTCTGCAGGACACAGCTCAGCTTTCAGACGCAAGGCAGGCCCCCTCCTACCTGCTACCTGCCCTGGAGGGCACTGTGGCCTGGCCCCGCTGGCCCTGTCGGTCCCTGCTCTCCTCCCTTCTGGGCCCCTCCCTGCCTGCCGCGTCCCCTCCCCCTCTCAGACCCACCAAGCCTTGCGGTGTCCGTGGCCAGCTCCGTTCTCGTGGGCCCACACTGCCTTCCTGCTCACAGCCTGTTCCGCACCCCTGTGAGCTGATGAATCCACGAGTGAGGACCTTCAGAGCCGCAGGCTACTTCACGTGAGTCCACACTAGATGCGGGACACTCATCCCAACTGGCCCCAGAGTCAGGCTGCCCACGGCCTGCAGCGTGAGCCCCATGCATGAAATACACATGATTCGTGCGTCCAGGCTGGGCTTCCCCGTAGAGGGCCAACCTGGGAACAGAGGCTCAGTCCAGAGACCTCCAGGCAAACTCCAAGGGAATTCCCAGGCACCATCCGCCCCAGACATTTAGCTGGAAAAGATCTGTTAGTGGGAATTCTCTGTCCTGTCATCTGTTTACTACTGCTCAAAAGGTATTGCTGGATGGCCTCTGATTCTTAGAAAGCAACTGCTTCTTGAGTAACAGAAACCAAAACTCCAGCCTGAGTTAGCCCTGACGGTCAGCTCTCCTTCCCAGAACACAGGCAGGACCCGAGGAACTGAGACTCCATGTGCCACATCTGCTCCCACTTCTTTTTTGGGTGCTTTTTGTTCTTTTGAGACAGGGTCTCGCTATGTATTTCAGGCTGGCCTTGAGCTCACTATGTAGCTCAGGCTTGAACCTGTGGTGATCTGCCTGCCTTAGCCTCCCAAGTACTGGGACTACAGGCGTGTGCCACCACGCCCAGCCTGCTCCCATTCCTGTTGTGAAACACCAGACCCCAGATGGTGGAGTGCACTCTACCCACACTGAAAGTGCGGTTCAAGGTCTCTCTCCTGGCAGAACCTCTTGGGCGGGCAACGTTTGGTGCTATGTGACGAGCACTTTACAACAGGAGGAGGTGACCATCCCCACCACAAAAGGAAGTTCACGGAGCTAGAACACGGCAGACCTGAGACACAAGCCAGTCTGACCCCAGTGTCGACGCCCCAGAGAAGTGTCAGGCCAGTGAGGAGACGCGACTGCCCAGCCTGGACAGAGGGACTTCAGAGGTAGGAAGGTTCTTGGAGAAGGCTGGCGCTGACATTCCAGGGGCTTCTCTGAGGATGGGGGCAGGGGTGCTCCCGGGATAAGGAGGCCGTGAGGAAGTAACCGAGCAGAGACTGAGTGGAGCGAAGCCTCACCTGGACGAAGACGGCGCTGGCCGGCATGGCGGCAGGTCCCTTTCCCCAGCACCCTTCTCACGAAACGGTTGTCTTCCAAAAACCACCCTCCGTGTGTGCATCGGGGCTCACACCTTGGTTTCTCAGCTACTCCTATCCCTGGCTGGAGAGGACTGTGGTGGGGAGGAGCTGCCGCCCAGGCCCGCCCGGCTGGAGAGGCCAGGTGAGAGCAGCACTCAGCACAGCCTGGGGGCGGAGGAGAGGAGGCAGGCCCAGCTCCCCTCTCCAGGGATCCTGCAGGTGGGACCTGAGTGTAGCCAGAGAACCAGGAACCAGGGCACACGTCGAGGCAGACAACCTCTCTGGAAGAGAAGTCAGGCGTTTTCTGACTTTTGGGTTTGGATAAGCCCAGGGGGTTGGATTGGGTCTCCCCACTCAGGGTAGACAGGGGTGTCTGGACCCCGACCCCAGCACAGCTCACCACCTGCCAGGCCTCTCTTCCCGGAATGTGGCCTGTGGTTTAGGAAATGCTTCCCTTGAGACTGGGTGGCGGCAGAACCACCGAGAGCCCAGCATTCTGACGTCCACAGAGAGCAAAACAAAGTCCCATCCAGAATGTGGGAGTGAGTGGGGAGGGTAGCAAGGGCCCCAGCTTTGTCTGAGGCTTCCAGACGTTTACATTTTCCTCATTTATTTGCCGGGAAGCAGCTGTTTTTAGGCCAATAATAACAACCACCACCTTGCGTGTGTTCTCGTTTAACCCTGGCAAAAACCAAGTGAGGCCAGCAGCACTTGGGCTGTTGTGGGGAGGACTGAGGTTCAGGAGGACTGTGCGTCCCTGAAGTCCCAGGGCTGGCTGACGCATGCACTGCAACTTGAACCTGGGACAAGAGCCTTTCCAGTTCTCAGTGTGGCGGAAGTTTGCGCACGTGTCTGGAGAAGCAGGCAGGCGCTTGTGAGGTGGCTGGGAGGCTGTGTGCGGCCAGGTGAGGCCAGGAGCCAGCCAAGGGGGCCAGCAAGACAGCGGCTGCTGCTGACCGCGCCCATCGTCCCAGACCGTGCAGCGCTGTCCTTCCCACTGAGCCCTGGCCTTGGGGGTCTGACAGTGAGGTCCCCACTTCCTCTCTGAGGCCAGTTCAGCTCTGCCGACTACAGCCGGGGTCCTCTTCAGTGGAGAGGAGGAGCCAGCCACAGAGAACCTGCTTGCAGGAAGTTAGCGGTTGGCCGCATCTCCTGGAGCCTTTGAGATGTGCGCACACACTTACAGCTTCAGCAGGAAGACAGAGTACTGGACTTATGAACTAAGATTTTGACTAAGCCATTAATTCCAGACTTCCATGAATTTTTAGGACTTTATGGCCGAATTCAAAACCACTCAGGATTACATTCTGCAATGGGCTGCACAGGGTCCCCTGAGGCATCTTATTTCCCAAATTGCAGCTCCAGTCAGTCCACAGGGTGGTCCTGCATGGAAAGTGAAGTACATCTGGAGTTTTCCATTTAGAAGTAAACACACAGTGGTTTCCAAATGCTTCTCTTTGCAAAGCTCTCTGACAGGTCACTGACCACAGCGATTTAGTGTGGGATGGCACCAGGCTCTCCGGAGCTCAGGGTCCTGCAGTTTGCATCTGGGAGCTGTTCCAGTGCCTCCACAGGGCAGATGGCCCCGCCGCCGTGAAGCACTCAGTCAGGGGCTCTGGCACAGCGGCAGGTAACTGGATTCATCTGTGCACTTGATTCCCCCTCCTGGGTTTTGAGGGCAGCGCAGGGAAGGACATAGCTTCGCACCTCTGTAGCATTCAGGACCACCTAAGGGTGTGGTGTGGCTTCTGACGGTGCTGCTCTCCTTGCAAATCTCTGCAGCCGCAAGCCAGGTGGCGGTGCTGTGCTGCCGCGCCCTTGGCCAGCCCTGCCAAGGCGGTACTGTGCCCATGCGAAGCCGAAAGTCACCTCCAAGTCCACACAATGAAGGCTTCTGACGGAGTCTGGATGGAATCCGGCTCAGTGAATTGTTACTCTTATGGGAAAGTGACTTGTTTTTGTTCCTTGCAGACCAGAAGAACAAAAACAACTTTGGCTAGTTGCAGATGGAGGAAAGGGAAGCCCGTAGCTATCTGCTGAGATTATCAACTGAGGTCTGGAGTGGGTGGGCCTGCAAAGCCAAGGCCCAGGGGCAGTGGCTCGGTCCAGGTTCTCAAGCCCTGAGTTCTGGGTTTTCGGTCTACACAGCACTGCGTCAGGAGTCCTTGTCACCTGATGGTCTGTGTCACTGATGGCAGTGATGGGGGTGTTTTGGGGGGCTGGGGAGAGTTGGCCCCAACCCAGAAATCTTGCTGTTCCAAGCTGGACGGAGGCAGCCGAGAATGGAAAGAACCCAGCAGTAGCAGCGTCCAGTTGGTGGCTGAGCTGAGCCATAGCCTGCTTCCCAGGCCCCTCCCCAGGGCCCTGCTGCCCTTCAGGGACGGCCTCAGAGCCAAGAGAGGGGCCGAGTGTGGGGCGTGGAAGCAGATCCCCAGGCCTCAGTCCCAGTCCTGGCTGTCAGCAGCTCTGTGATTTGGAGAATGACTCAGCCCCTCTGAGCCTGGAGTCCTGGGAAATTGAGACGAAGCCGGAGAACTGGGCATGAGGGCTGTGAATGGTGCGCAGTCTCTGCTGCTTTGTCCTGGCTGCTCAGCCTGCTGGAGGACCCCAGTCAGCCTGCTCCCATCCCCTGGGAGCTGCGCCAGGCAGGCACAGGCGGCCTGCTGCGTTTCAAGCTCATGGGTGGCACCCCGTGTTGTGCGGAGGTCTGGGATGCCCAGCTTTCCCTGCCGGAGGCACTCGGTGGCTCCAGAGAGAGACATCCCAGAGGCCCCGGCACTGTGGGTTATCTGGGGAAGAAGCAGAGGCCTGCGGGCCAGCCCGGGCCCTCCCAGGTCCTGAGGACGACCAGGACTGCTTTTCTAATCCAAGTCACCAGCCCCATGTGGCAAATAACCTTTTGGGGAACCAGGGAGCTAAAATGGGAGTGGCTCAGACTCAGGAAGAAGCACACAAAGGCAACAGAGTGGGGAGTACTTGGCAGGAAGAAAAAGCGCGGGGCTCCAGGGGTCTTCCAGGGGACAGCACCGTCAAGGGTGGGCGCTGCTAGGGCAGAGTCAGACCCAGCCCAGAGCCTGCTCCCTAGGCTGGAATGAGGGAGAGTAAGCCTGGCAAAGGGACGCAGTCTAGGAAGGAGGTGCTGGGGTAGCACTGCACCTGGTGGTGGGCCGAGCTGAGGACAGCTGTCCCCGGAGCCAGGCCTTAGCTTTGTCTGGCTCTCTGCCAAGGGCAAAGATGGTTCAGCCCAGCTCCTGCTGCTGGTGCGAGGCCTGGGCCGTATTTTGAAGCCGGACAAAAGGAGGAGTCCGACCTCTGGAATCTGGGTCCTCTCTGTTCCCACCTCTGTTCCTCCCTGGTAACTTTGCCTCAAATTCTGCCACCCTTTCCAGCCCTCCGGCAGGCCCAGCTCCCGGAGGTAGGAGCCCAGCTCCCCTGTGCCTCTGAGCCCTTCCATGACTGGGGCCCTGGTGCCCCACTCAGCCTTGACACCTCACTTGCTCTGGTGCCGAATGTGACTCGTTCCAAGCCTGGGCCTTTCTATTTCGCCCCACTTTCCGAAACACCGTTGCTTCTCTTCCCTAGCACAGCCCCACCCACCCTGGGTCTCAGCTCAGACGCTGCCCAGGTAGCCCCCATGCCCTCCACAGCCGTCCTGGTGGCTCTGTGGGGTGTGGGCACCCCCATCACTTTCCCTCCACCTGAGCTCCCTGAGCCACAGCGGAGCCTCCGTGGCATCCTCCACAGCGAGGACCCTGCCGAGGACAGCCACGTGGGTGCAGATGCAGTGAGCCCAAGAGCCCCACTGCACCCTGAGGTGCCCGTCCCAAGGCTATGCGATGGAAGGGTCGGAAAGCGTCATGACACCGTGCTTGGAAATGAAGCAGGCGTCGAGAGGGAAAGTCCTTTCCAACCCTGCCCTGGGAGCAAGTGCTGGCGAGAAGACCCAACTCTGAGCCCGAGCAGAAGAGTGGCAGCCTTGGGCTTTTCTTGGACCCTCTACCACTACCGGGTGGTAGCCGGTGTGCTGGGGCACAGGGTGATGGGACTCACAGGCTGCTCCCCTCTGATAGAGGCCACTGGGAAGCCTGGCCACAGCCCAGCGTGGGACCAGGGGCTCAGGGGCCCTGCTCCAGTGGAGTGACCATCTGGGGTCGGGGGGTGGAAGGAGGGGACAGCAGAGCCCGTGGGGCTGGTAGCCAGGCGTGGAGTGCGGAGTAGACTGCCAAGGACAGCAAGGCCAACTTTAAATTTCAGATAAACCTATTGTTTTTGGCTCTGTCCCAGACTGCGTTGCACATACTTAGGCTAAAAAGAAGCTTCCGCTGTTTATCTTGAAATTCAGATTTTGCTGGAGCTTATACTTTGATCCTGATCTGCCCAGTCCATGAAGGGGTCAGCCCGGCGACCCGGCGAGGCAATGAGGCTGTAGATCCAGTTCCAAGGTGATAGCTTCGAAACAAACAACCCCCGCAGCACGCACTGAAAAACAGGGAACTTCCTGAGAACATGCTGTTGTCTAAAGGTGGAAGTCTGTGATTTTGAAGGAAAAAACAGTTTTCTTCTGAGGAAGAGTGAGTCACGGGCGGGCCAGCTGGCCACATTCCTCTGGCTGTGGGGGTTCTGTGGGGCTTGAGGCCCCACATCTCTCCAGCCACGCCCTCCTGGGCCTCCCATGCCTGCTGTCAACCTGATGCTCCAGGCCCCTGGAAACTGCAGGCAGGATGGTGGGCTAACTTTAGAGCAGCCACTGGCCTCTAAGGTACCCAAGAGGGGACAGGGCTGCTGGGCCCTGCGATGTCGCAGCCCTGGCAGTGGGGCTGTCCTCCCTCAGAGGTGAGTTTTTTGAACGCCTGTCTCTGGCAGATGGAGATCTGCCCCAGCACAGGGCCTGTTGTGCCCTGGAGGCTCCTGAGGAACTGCTGTAGGGGGAGAGGCACAGGGCTGCACCACGGCGGGACACTCCCATCTATGGTGGCCTCCTGGGCATTCACGGGTGTTTTGCCAGAGCCCCCAGCCCCTAGCCCGGCACCCTTGTGCAGTTTTCAGGGGAGACTTCACCCCCAGGGGTTGCCTGAGCACACTCTCCCCTTTTCTGAAGCTGGGCAGGACAGGCAGGTCGTGCTGGTGTGGAAGGGACACTGGGCCCCAGCCACCCCAGACTGCAGTGCGGGCAGGGTCACAGGTCAGGGGGTGGCCTTTCTAGGCTGGGGTCACTCTTAGTCCTGACACAAAGGCAGCCACTGCTCTGTCTGCCAGAGCCCCGGGCTGTCTGGCCTCACCAAATTCCAAGCATTCTTCTGGGCTCGGGAGGCTGAGGGATGTGTCTGGGGGAGCAGGGGGAGGAGCAGGACTTTGTGCTAGAGAGGAAGTGTCTGCAGACCCCTTTGTCTAGCTGCCAGCACCCTGTGCTTCCTCCTGTCTGGCCTGACTGACTGGGTCCAGGCCCGGGCCACTCCTTCCACCCTGCGGGCCCTGCAGAGCCAGGCCTCAGGAGGTCCAACACCAGGCTGAGCTTCTGCCTCTCTCCATTGAGGACAGGTAAGTTAATTAGTTATCTTGTAGGCAGTTAGACAGGGCCGCCCTCACGGAGCCAACACAGCAAGGAGCCAACATGGAGGACAATCAAGACGAAGGCCAGAACTGTAAAGGGAGACAAACTACTACACCCTTGCGGTTCCCCTGGTATAAAGAGCAGTGATTGGTATTCTAAATAGGTATCAATCACCCAGGTGGGAGGCCAAGGTCGTAACCACCCAGCCTTTCCGGGAAATGTCCCTGATTCCCACCCTTACTGAAAATCCTTATATGCTTGCTACATGACTTGCTCCCCCATTGGACCCCCACTTAATCAATATTACTGGGTGGCTGTACTTGTAATCTTATTGGTTGGTCACGGTTTTGCCCCACCTCATGCCCACCTTGTAATTTTCCACTGGGTCTTACAGTTTTGTTCCACTTTGTACCCACCTCACCACATGGCTTGGCTGTATACACATCTTGGAGAACAGGAGCAAGCAGGCAACCCACTTTCCAGTACTCCTTCTGTCTCTCTTAAACAGAAGCTTTCTTTCCCTCAGTAAATGTTTCCTAGTCTTAACCTCCAATGTTCCTAGAATTCATTCTTTGATTTTAGAGAGCATGAACTCGTGTTTCGGATGTCCGGCAAGTTTGGGAGTCACATCTCCCCCTATATCACTTTCACACAGAGCACCATCAGTGGATTGTGGCTAGCCCAGGGAAAAAGTTGAACCGTCAGTCATGCATAAAACTTAGGCTCACTAGATCATGGTGTTGAGCGATTAAATGAGTATAGGCAGTGGGGCCAGGCACAATTTGACACCAACACATGTCAATTATTCCAGTGTCCAGAGATCCTGAGGTGGGACAGACTCAGTCTCCCTCCTTGGAGGCAGCCAGGAGGCACCTCTGCTAGGAAGGGAAGGAAGCTGGGGCAAGCCCCACAAGTCTGTAAAACAGCTGGACTCATAGCTGCATGTGGCAGCAGCCATGGGACAGGTGTCCACAGCCAGGTGCGGGCATGTCAGAGCAAGCAAGAGGTGCTCCTCCTTTCTTTCTCCTTGTGATACAGGGGGAAGAGATGTGACTCCCAAATCCGCTAGGTTATCTAAAACATGAGTTTGTGTTCTCTAAAATCAAAGAATGAATTCTAGGAACAACAGAGGCTCCCTTAGTTATAATAAGGCCTAAGTGTTTTACCTCAAGGCTGGAGAGCTGTGCCTTAGACCTAGAAACATTATAACCTCTGTCTGTTAGAAAATTCAGCAGAACACGGGTGTCTTGGCTAAGAAAGCTCTTCTGAGGGGGCATAAGACATTAGACCACCTGCATATTGCAAGGCTGACTTGGGAAGAGCTATAGTATTTCCTTTTATCAAATCAGGATCTAGGGATGTCCTCATCTCTTTCTGATAAATAGTTGACCATTTAAAATAACTGCAGGGCTTAGTTCTCATGTTTCTTAGACCTTTAAGGATACACGCCTGAAAATGTCTTCCATTTTTATCTCCTATTTGTCAAGCCAGTAGGGGTCTTGTATAGGAATTGCTTGAGTTCCAGTAGAAGCCAGCTATTCCTCTGGCTTCCTGTCTTTTGAATTTCCAAATTAAGATAATATTTGTCTTTAAATGTAGTACTACTTGTCTCCCATTGAAAACCAGTATTTGATTTAAAAGCAACATGGCATCTTCCTAATCTAGTCAATAGGTCTGAGTAAGTTCTCTAAAGACCTCAATGTACATATCAGAGGCATCCAAAAACTTTATTAGGTCTCATTCAATCTGTCTTAGATCACTGAGAAAAAGACACACAAACACAGGTAGTCCCCTATTTGCCATTTACTTCCTGCAATGGATATTGTCCTTGGGAGACCTGAGCAACTTAGCTAAGGATGGATATAGCCTCAGAGAGGATTTAATGATGGCTGGCCTAGATACTCCATCCTCAGCACCTGGTGGTCAAGGTTTAAAGTTGTGTTAGAAACTTTGTTCTCAGGTTCTAAAGGGTGAGGAATAGCCTCAGGCTTAGAGGTACTGAATGTCCTAAGGGTGAGGTGTCTCTCATTACATTCACACTTGAACACAAGCATAATGTAAAGAAAATCTCAACATAAAGATAATTTTGACCCCCCAGTAATGAAGGTAACTATTGTATACCTAGATTGTACCAATAAACTCAATAAAAAGAAAAAAAAGATGATTTTGACCATTTTCTTTCTTTTGCAGTATAATTCTAATTGTGAGATAGCATCTTGGTACTTTCTTCTGTGTACTTGGCTTTAGGAGGTAGGCACACCATGTGCAGGTGTAGAGAAATACTAAATTGCTCCTTAATACATTTGAAGCAGTGTGAGATTCAGATATGGAGTTCCTAATCTGAAACAAGAGAAACATGTATGGTATCCCATAAGTCTCTGTTTGATTCCTGTGCTCCCCAGGGCGTCCCCCCAGGTTTATTCCACTCCAGGGTAGCTAGCTACCATCTGGAGAGAGACCCAGAAAATAAAACTGGACTGGACTATCTACCCTTTTCCAGTAAACGATCTTATCTTCCCCAGGTAACTCATATCCTTACTCCCATAAGTACTCTCAAAGCACAAGTTACAACTGACTTCAGCTGTAACAATCATGTTTAGAGAAGTATTGTTAGCAAACCAAGAGATTCAAGCCACTGCTTTCCAGTTCACTGAAAGAGGGAGAGGAAAATAGGGCACTTTTCCTGTGAAGAGATCACCTCCAGAGATGCCAAGTCAGAGATGCTGCCCTGGGTCCTGGGGTGGAGAAAGCTCTGAGAGATTTCTGTTGTCTATCTAGTCTTTTAGGCAACTTTTATTAGCAGCAGGACCAGGCTACTCCTTTAAGGTCCATTTTAAATTCACTAAGTATTTGCAACCCATAGATCTTCCTAGCAGCCACAATCTACATAGTAAAGGCACCTTTATCAACTTCCTCTGTGCACATATAAAGGGAGAGAAAGGCTGACCAAAAGAGTCCCATATTCTAGTTAGAGGTAAAAACAAATGCACATTACTGATTGCTGTTTTCCCTAGTGTAAGACCAAACAGTTGTTGCGAGTTGTCTCAGTCTGACTTTCTGGAAGGAGGAGTGGTCTGACTACAAGGGATTCTCAAATGAACTCCCAACAAGTTAGAGAAAAGTTTAAGGGGAGTTTTGAACTCACTAGCAGAGAGAAAGTCCAAATAAAGCTCAAGCTGGTTAAACATCCAAAAAGATCACCATATAGCATTTTATAATAGCATGTCAATGTCCCAGAGTCCATAACCTATTGGAAAAGACATTTTTCTCCCCTACACACATAAATGGTGAGGACCATGCCTAGGAGACGGGGAGAAGGTTCGATAATTTTTAATCTATGAAAGATTTGTTTTTTATGTTTGTCTAGAGGTCATTCTTACTAGTAGTAGAGAAAGCAATCCAGACCTGTAGCTCAACTCTTAACAGAGGCTTCAGAAAGGGCTCTGATGGCATCGTCTCAGATCACTCTGCGACAGAGGGCACCTGATGATCACTGCCAGAGTCCCCCTTTCACCTCACTCAGGAGTCCACAAAGGACAAGATGTGGAGATTTTCTGCGGATTACCCGGATGGGCTGTCGGGACCTAGTTTCTTCTGAGGGACCTTTGGTATCTGCCAGAGAGTAGCCCTGGCCGTGACCCCTCAGTTGTCACCTCAGTTTCCCCTAGTCCCACGCAGTCAGAGATCTGTCTCCAAAGGAACCCACTGCCCGTGTGGTCAATGTTCCATCCGCCACTGGCAGCAGTGGGACTGGGGATTCACCAGAGGGCAACTGGAGAAACCTGTGCTCCTCGGAGCGTGGCAGCTGCCCTAAAGGCAATTACTAGCTGGCAGATTACCACCATTTGTTTATGATTTATAAGGGACAGATAAAAGCCTGAACTGTCTTTATCTGAGATGATTTCATAAGACGCCCATTTTACAGCATTTTGAAGCAAGTCCAAATGCAACATATATAAAACAAGAATAAAATGAAATTTTAACAAAACACAACACATAAAAACAAATTTACCAAATTTAAAACACACAATTTAAAATTAGGACACTTTTGAAACAAAAACTGAAACAAAGGCCAGAATTTATGAACCAAAAACCAGAATCTATGAAACAAATGAGAGTCTATAAAACAAGTTACACAGCCAGAAATTTAGCTCAGTGGTGCCACTGCCTGCCTTGCAAGTGCAAGATCCTGACTTTGATCCCTGGTACCAATAAATAAATAAACACAAACAAGTTACAATCTATGAAGCAAAAAGACCAAAGTTAGAACCTATGAAAGAAAGCTCTTACCTCAAACTAGTAATATCGGGAGACCTCCAAAATGATATAGGGAGAAAAAGATGTAATTCCTGCTAGATATCTGAAATGTGAGTTTGTGTTCTCTAAAATGGAAGAAAGAATTCTAGAAACAATGGAGGTTAAAAAGTAGGAAAAAATTATTGAGGAAAAGAAAGCTGTTTTAAGAGAGACAGAAGGAGTACTGGAAAGTGGGTTGCCTGCTTGCTCCTGTTCTCCAAGATGTGTATACAGCCAAGCCATGTGGTGAGGTGGGTACAAAGTGGAACAAAACTGTAAGACCCAGTGGAAAATTACAAGGTGGGCATGAGGTGGGGCAAAACCGTGACCAACCGATAAGATTACAATACAGCCACCCAGGTAATATTGATTAAGTGGGGGTCCAATGGGGGAGCAAGTCATGTAGCAAGCATATAAGGATTTTCAGTAAGGGTGGGGATCAAGGATATTTCCCAAAAAGGCCAGGCTAAAACCTTGGCCCCCACCACCACCCAGGTGATTTATACTTATTTAGAATATCAATCACTGCTCTTTGTCCCAGAGGAAGCACATGGGTGTGTAAGACCTAAAGTCTCACTTCCACTCCACAGAGCATGAACAGCCAAAAGGCCTCCAGATGCTGAGTCCTATAGCGCAACGAGGGCTCTGGATGTAAGACCCAGGGCCTTACTTCCTAAAGCAGTGAACAGTCAAAAGGGCCTCCATGATGTTGGGACCTATAGTTCAGTGAGGCTCCAGGAACTCCACGGAGGAACAAGAGTCACCCAGGAGGGAACACACCAGGCTAGGTGGTAAATAGACCTCTATTAGTCTGGCCAGACAGCACTTCCAGAGCCAAGTAGCTCAGAGAGGCAACTGTTCAGGGGCTGAGGTCCTTTTTATAGGGTTTTTCTAAACATAAAGTCAGGGCATTCACAGAACTACGAGGACAAGATTCCAAACACATTGCTTATCTTATGCAGGAAATGTTCTATGGTCACCTTTTGTCATACCATGTGCCCCTGGGCTTGCTGTTAACCAAGTTAGCAAATAGCATATGAAGAAGCACAGTCTCTGGCCTACTAGCATCGAGTCTCTTTAGCTCATTCAGGTCTCACAGGTGTAGTAGTTTGTCTCCTTTTACAATTCTGGCCTTCAGTGAACGTGTCTTGATTGTCCTCCATGTTGGCTCCTTGCTGTGTTGGCTCCTTGAGGGTGGCCCTGTCTAACTGCCAATAAGATATCAAAATTAACTTACCTGTCTGCAATACTTGGACAGAGCACTGTGGGCCTGAGGCCCAGTGTGGCTCAGAGGCCTCCAGGGAGCTTGGCAGAGGTGCAGAGCCTCGGGACCTCCCCAGCCCTTGTCCATGTGCCAAAAACCCTAGGGTGCTTTAGAGGCTGGGTGGGGAGGGAGCTAGGCCCAGGCACTGTCTGTGCCCCTCTCAGAACTGCACCAGGCACTGGCAGAGGCTTGGAGGGGTGGAGAACACTCGGGCTGTTGTCAGGAAGCAGCTCCAACTCAGCCGCCAAGAGTCGCAAAGTTGATTGGTGAGGGAGGCCTAGGAGATTAATAAAGCACACTTCTGAGTGTGTTTGGGTGAGTCGCAGGTGTGACCCTGAGGACTTTCCTCTGAAGCTCTTCCCCTGCTCTCCCAGATGTGTGAGAGGAGCAGCTTCTTCCACCACACCCTCCCTCCATGATGTTTCTGCCTTGGAGCCAGCTGGCCATGGACTGAAGCCTCTGAAACCATGAGCCAAAAGAAACCTTTGCTCCTGTAAGTTATATACATTGGGTATTTTTTGCCAGCAACAAAAAGTGGACTAACATAGTCCCTGTCCTGGGAAACAGGCTATGTCCAACCCTGTGAGCTGGGTCCCTGGAAGGTGACAGGAGCCCTGCTTCAAGCTTGTGCTCTTGGGCAAATTCTGCAAGCTCTTTCTTCTTCCGGAATACACTTAACCACCATGCTGAGTGGTAGTGTGTGCCAGGCAGCTAGCACACGCTTCAGAGAATTGTGTGCCCAGCCTGGCTCTTTGTCCAACCCCCCGTAGGCCCTCTGCAGGCCTCTGCCTCTCTCTGCCCCGTCCTCTCTCCCTTCACATCCTGAAAGGAGTGGCAAACTCTCTCCCACTCTGACTCTGGCTTATCCCAGGGCATTTTGCCCTGTGCTAGTCAGGTGGGGTCAGAGACTCCACATTGAGGGAGCACAGCTGTTAGATGCACCTCAGGGGCAGGGCAAGCTGGACTGTGCCCTGGGTGTGGCAGGCTGCCTGGGAGGGGCTGGTGCCCACTCCAGGTGTCTTAGTTACTTTTCTCTTATTGCTGACACAAATCACCTGGCACCCAGAGTTAAAGGAGGGAAAGGTTTATTTAGCTCAATTTGTAGAGGTCTCAGTCCATAATCAGCTGGGTCCAAAGCAGAAACATCAGGGTAGGAGGGTGTGGAGGAAGAAGGCTGGATGGGTAGCAGACAGGCATTGCAGAGGACAAACAGTCCATGTTGCGCTGAAGGTAGCAAAGCCAGCAATGGGATGACCAAAATGTTTTCTGTCCCTTATGATTTATCCAGGCTACTTACGGAGGGGTAGCACTCACCCTTAATCCTGGCGGCTTTGATCTAGCAATGCACCATGAATTAATCCCGGCATCGTCTCTGAAAATGCCCCACCTATGATGGCAGGAAAATTCCAGGGGCAATCTAGACACAAACCATAATGTTCCACTCTGACCCCCTCAAAGACTCGTGCGCATTCCTTTACACAAAAGGCATTTAGTCCATCTCCACGAGTTGTCAAATTCCTAAGTTTCAGCATTGCAGAGGAAGTCCAACTCCAAAGTGTCCTCTGAGATTTAAGGCAAACTCTTAGCTGTGAGGCCTTTTCCAATAAAAAGAAAGTTAAACACTTCCAATATATACAACAAACACAATGGCACAAGATAAACATTATTATTCCAAAAGTTACAGATAGGGAGGGGTACAAAGAAATGGGACCAAAGCAAGTCCAAAGTCCAGCAGGGCTCACATAATTCCTGCAAATACAGCATCTGAGGCAATCTGACAAGATGTGAACTCCAAAGGGCTTGGCTCTGTACCTATGCACTGCTGGGGGCTGTAGCTTCTCTCTCAGGCTGGTTCTGCTCACTCCTTGCAGTTTTCCTCAGATAATCCATGTTCCTGGTTTCTCCAAACTTCTGGGGTCTCCACACTGCACCTTTGGCTTCACACTCACAGCTCACACACGGCCCTCTCAGGGGCACCCTGCCCGTCCTCCCAGGCCTTCTGAAATCTGGGTGGAAGCCTTCCTGGCCCCACAACTCTTGCATTCTGCATGTACCTAAACCCAGCACCACATGGATCTACAGCCAGCTGGAGCAGTAGCCAGGCTTCCTACTCTCTTGGCTGTAGGGATGAAGGGCCTATGAACCAAAACCTAAGGAACAACTTCCCTAGGGCACCACGATTCTGGAACATGGTCTTTCACGTTTGCAATTTTGAGGCTGTAAAGGGTGGAGTCCTGCTGCTTCTTGTGATGCCCTCAGGCCGTCTCTTGTATTTGCCTGTTCCTTCTCAGCAGTCAAAGTCTCCTCTTCTCTACCTTTACAGTCCACAGCTTTACCTGAGCTTTCTTTCTGGCAAAATTCAAAGTGTTTTAAATCTGCTTGGCTCTTTGCCCTTGATTTTCAACATGAATGTTGCTAAAAGCCCCCAACAGTAACCATGCTACCACCTCCATATTAGACCTCCTTGAAATTTTTTCTGCCAGATTGACTAGTCCACTGCTCTTAATCTCAGTCTTAGGCAAGGACTCTGGACATGAGTGAAATGCAGACAAACTTTCTGCCAAGGTAGAACACATTGTGTGGAGTCCCATAGCCAGTGAGGTCCTTCCCTGCAGGGACCTCTGAGCCTGGTCTTTACTGGCAGCATTTCTATCAGCTTTCTGTTCTTCTGAGCTCTAACTAGATTCTCCCCTCAAGTACAGCCTCAGGAATTCCAGCTCTATTTTTTCAGCGGGCAACTCCAAGCCTTCCTTCTCCTTCCCCTTCCCACAAGCCAGCTCTAAAGGCTTCTGAATCACACGGTCAGATATAATGACAGCAATAACCCCATTTCTTGGAACCAAATTCTGTATTAGTTACTTTTCTCATGGCTAAGACGAAATACCCAACACCCACAAGTTAAGGGAGGAAAGGTTTATTTGGTTTATAGTTTGTAGAGGTTTCAGTTCATGGTTGGCTCCAAGGCAGCGTAGCACATGGCAGAGGGGCACCGTGGAGGAAAAACAGTTCATGCAGGCAAAGACAGCGAAGCAACAAGGGCCCTTAACAGCATCTCTCTGCCCCTTTGATCTTATTTAAGCTACTTAGGGTGGGTAGCACTCACACTCTTAATCCTAGAGCCCTTGACCCTAGCATTGTACCATGGATTAATCCCATCATCACAGCTCTGAGAGATCTAGCCACCTCTGAAAAAGCCCCACTTATGACCACATGAGGCTTTGAGGGACATCTAGACCCAGCCAAAAGGACAACTGTGCCCCTGGTACAGCTGCCTGCCGGAGTCAAGAGAGACAGACAGCTCCCAGGTGCCCTTGGGCCAGAGTGTGATGAGCCACGGGAAGACCATCAGGATCAGCAGCCCTGGGGAGGGGCCAGCAGGGGCCAAGGGACGGTGCTCCATGAGTCCTGACCACGTGGCAGGTGTACAGGGAGTGGAGAAAGCAGAGGCCCTGGGACATTTGACCTGTCTGTTGGAGAAGCGGTTGCTACAGGGTGAGAGCAGGCTGCAGGCCAGGGCCGTAGCTGAAGAGGCACAGTGAGGCTCAGCAGCAAGGCCACACACCAAGAGGTCTGACAGGAGACTTTATATTTGGGAAGGCAGGTCAAGGAGAGAGGGAGAGAGAAGAACAAAGAAAGGAAGGTCCTTTTATTGTTTTTGGGCTGGGCTATCGCTTATTTATGAGGAGTGGGCTACCTTTAACCTATCACAGGTCAGATTGCCTTTTATGGGCTCAGTCCTGCAGAAACTTAGGTTTAACTCCTCCGGACCGCTGTGGCCTTGTGGGGAGGGAAACTAAAGATAAGAGCATGAGGTCATTCTAAGAGGCATGAAGAACCAGGAGAATGCGGCCTGTGATGGCGGTGGCCCATCAGGCCCCTAACAGTAGCCACAGGCAGGAAAGGGTCCCAGGGAGTGTTGGGGAAGCCCTGGTGTGGCCTTCCTCCCATTTTGATCCTCACACAAAGCTCAGCGCTGAGCCACAGGCCCTGGGCCTCACACTTAGCTCTGCGTTGCTACTGACCCAGTGAACTGGAAGTGAGCTCAAGGCAGATTGAGGCCAAGGCTGGGCTGCCAATGCCCCTTCTCTTCCTGTGCCCTCAAAGAACAAGACGGAGCCCGGTGGAAGTAGCACACGGGTCCACTTCCCTGAGGACTGCAAGTTTGGGTACAGCAGGACATCTTCCAGAAAGGTGATGATGACCTCGGAGACTCACGTCTCAAAACTATTTTGATTAAGATCCAAGGCTCCGGCGTAAAATCCAGTCTCTTTAGTAGGGCAGCAAGGCTCCCAAGAAACATATTGGTGAAGGAAGTAGAACGGGCTTGGGCTAAGAACTGCTTGGGTCCAAACCTTAACCCAAACACCTACCACCTAGGCTCAGAACCCCCTGCTAGAGCACCAGGAGCGTCTCTGGGGGAGACCACTGGCACTGGGGATGCAGGGAGGAAGAATGGGCAGAATTCCCAAAGCTGCAGGTCGCCATGGGGCGTGGAGGAGAGATGGACCAGGAGTGGGAGGTCACAGCTGAAGGTGACCTGTGCCTGCGGCTTGGACAGGGGACTAACGATGGCCCTGCCCAGTGAGGACAGCAGCAGTGGGGAAGAGGGAGAGAAGTCCAAGCTCCAGGGCTGTGGACATGCAGATGAAGTTGTCCAGAGGCCACTGCTGTCCTGGCCTGGGGCCCACAGAGGGGCCGGGAAGCCAAATTTGGGGCTCTCTGTGCTCTGCACATACTCTGGCCCCAGCAGGACCGCTCCTTCTTGTTCCTTGAGGCTCCCCTGGGAAAAAGTTTCTGTATTTCCAAGTCCCAGGGACAGCGCCTGCAGAGCTTAGGAAAAGCTTCAGTGCAGCTTTTTTTTTTTTTTTTTTTTTTTCCAGTGCAGCTTTGATTGAGGGAGCCTGAGCAGCAGTGCTCATCTGAGATCTGGGAGGCCTGTGCCAGCCCCGAACCTTGGCAGTGATGCTTCTGCCTTCAAGGGAGCCTCTCCAACAGGGGGCAGCACCTCCATCCGAGTGAAGACAGCCCTGTAAAACTACTATAGACAGCTAAAGGAGGCAGAAATATTCTAGGCAGCAGACAGGCAAGGCCTCAAAGGAGTCAGTGCAGAGAATGAGAGCACATCACAGCTGTGGCTGGAGGCCAGGCCTCAAGATAAAGATGGAATGACCAGGCCAACATAGAGTGGAGCACTTGAGTTATGACGTGACCTGACATATGAACAACTTGGGTTATCTCTGGAATTTTAGTTTTAACTTACAAAGTCTTGAGTTACAGCCAAATGCCAGCTGCTTATGCTTCCAGATGGTCTCAGATACGGATTTAATCCTTAAAGAGTTCTGGAAGGAACATGACAGCACCCTTTCTGTGTGGGATTAATTGAGAGATCCTGGGCCAGTGTCTCTCTAAGGACTCTGAGATCTGCCTGTGTGCAGGAGCCTTTGAAGGCTGTGTAGAGGAACCTGAGCCTTCAATTGACCAACCTGAGTTGCAACCAGACCTCAGGAACAAATTGAGTTTGAAAGCCAAGGGTCCACTGTACCACCCCAGGAGATAAGACCGTTGATCTCACCTGGTCCAAAAAAGTTGAAATAGACATCAGTCACCCAGGTGGTTGACCAGCACCTCCTGATCCATCTCTTCCTAAAGGAGGTCTTTGTTCTTTCTATGTACATTTACTATGTGACTGGCTTCCCCACTGGAACAATATTATCTAAGCGACTATACTTGTGATCTTATTGGTTGATCATAGTTTTGATCCACATTGTACCTGCCTTGTGATTTTTGCCCCACCTCAAGATTTTGCTCTATAAAACTTCCTTTGTAAACGGGGTCCATGGCATCCCACTTTTGAGTCCCCTCCTGTCTCTCAGGAGCTCTCTCTCAACAAACTTTTTCCTACTCTTAACCTCCATCTTTCCTTAGATTTCATTCTTTGACTTTGGGGAACATGAACCCAATGTATCTGACATCTAGCAGGTCAGGAGTCATATTTTCTAAAGGACTTCCACACCCAACTGGAAAGATTAGTTTTGCAAGGAGAGAAAGAAGAAAGAGCTGGAGTGAAGGGAAGGCGGAACTGGGTGGAGATGCCCGGCACTGGAGATCAGGCAGCTGGGTCCACCAAGGGGGCTGCTCCCCTCTGAAGACTCCATCAGTCGCAGTCATCCACCCTGCGGGAGATTTCCTATCAGGAAGGGAACCCAAGCCAGGACGAGAGAGTAGGGAGAAGCGAGGAGTCCCACCTTGACCCTCTGTGATGAGGGAAAAATAACTCTCAACCTGCTAGATGTCAGATGTACTGAACTTGTGTTCCCAAAATATCAAAGAATGAATTCCAAAGGACAAAGGAAGTTCAGAGTAAGAAAGGTCTATTAAGAGAAAACCCCTAAGAGACAGGAGGGGTCCTGAAGGGGCTGCCATGGAGGCTATTTCTCCGAGAATGTTTTATAGAGCAAAATCACAAGGCAGGTACAATAGGAGTCAAACTACAATCAACCAGTGGGATTACACATACAGTCACTTAGCTAATAGCAGTCTAATAAGGAAGTGAGGCACATAGCAAGGGTGTGTGATGCGCATAACTTTAGCTGATCTATAATTTCTAACATAGAAAGAACAAAGGCGTTTTTCAGAAAGGGGCAGGAAGAGATGGGAACGGCTGTTGCAGCCATCCACCTAGGTGTCTGATGTCTGTCTGGATTTACTGGACCAAGTGGTGCGGATTACAGTATAACCTCGAGCTGCTGCTTATCTCTTAAGGAGGCTCGCAGGCCTGGCCATTGCATCGCCATCTTGAGGCCTGGCCTTCTTCAGAGGTGCCTCCAGCTACACTTTTAATGTCTTTTCATCTTCTGTACTAATTCCCTTGAGGGCCCGTTCTTGTCGGACTACCTATTCATTTCTATCTAACTTAGTTGTCTATAACATTCCCTGCTCTGAAGAGGTATCCCTAACTGCCATTATGGGACTAGAGGGAGTCAGAGTCATAGTTGACGGTCAGAGATATTCCTCAGAGAGTCCTTCAAGAGGCCCTCATAGACACCAGGCAGTCTCACTGTGGGTAGGTGCATAGCTTTGGGTCTGGAGGAGACAAAGCCCAAGAGACAGTTAAGTATGCATGGTCCAAACAGTAAGATCAACAAGAGTACTACTAATATGGCCAACAAATGTTTCCACTAGAAAGACCCAGCAATGTCCTCTCACAAAGAGGGTAAGGAGAAGGTGTCTGAAATAGCATTAACCTATCATCTAAGATCTTGACTAGACAATGAGATATTAGCAGAAGGATCAGGGATGTGCACACAGCATTCAGCTTTTATAATCACACAAGTCCCCCCTGTGCTGCTAAGATATCTAAAGCTATCTAGTTGTGGAGGACAGCTTGCCTTGCTAATCTGGCTCCTTCATTTAGAAGAGAGATCACAGTTAAGGTGTCATCAAGGCCCACTGAGTAGTCAGTCAAGGCCTCGATGTGGTGCATGACATTTTTTAATCTCAAGGAAGGACAAAGACAGTACCGGAAACACACTTCTAGATTAGTGATGGGGAACCTTTGAGAGACCAAGGGAAAAACTGCAACCCAAAACCCACTTATTTAACGCAAAGTGCCAACACTGCAATTAAACCTGAATACTGAGGTTTTAGTTTAGAAAACCCAACTCATACACGAACATCTTTTGCCTTAAAAGAAAAACACAATAACACAGGTGCCATAGGTTCACCACCCATATGTCCTAGACCATTGAGACTGTAAATGGGTTAAGTTTGTGGGCTGACTGGCATTTTTGAGACTCCTGTCTTGTAGCCAGACAAATCCCAGTGTGCATCGCCCTATCCACTCAGGGAGCAGCCAGGGCCACAGACTGGCTCTGCGGGACCAACAGTGCCACTGGGGTCTCCCTGTCTCGTCCCAGCGTGACTGAGCCAGTGTGTTGTAAACCAGTCCTCAGCCTGTAAAGTTATGGCGTATATACATGGTTGGGGGCTTCCACCCCAAGTATTTAGAAAAGTGAGGCCAATGAGAGCAGGATGGATTTCTTTGTTCCCAAATAAAGGGATCTTTCTACTAAGGTGCCCTGCAGTGGGAGTCAACCGTTTATAATCACTCTGTATCTGAAAGTAGCCATCTTCATACCTGTGATTGTTGGCTCTTACGATAGGCCCCTTACTCTTAGTTAACAGAGTTCTAGTAGAGCTCATAGAGAGGCTTCAGTGGTATTTTCAGAAAAAACCCAACTACGTCCAGGTTCATGAATGATGGAGTTTGTGGGCCACTCAATTAACTTGTAACAACAGGCTAGACTATAAACTGCTGTGTTTTCTCACGTCCCATTCATGCAGTCTGGTGCCTTATTCCGCTCGTCTCCTTGAAGGAGAGATACCCACCAAGGGAGTCCTGATGTGCTTGGCAAGGGGAGCAGGCCACATACCCAGCAATGTATTTGTTTTAACAACTCTCCATCTTCCTGTGCCCACACTAGAAAGGAACTGCACTCTCTTCCAAGTGGTAGAAAATTAGTAAAAGGGCTAAGGTAACACCTTAGATTACTTATCTGAAGACTTTGTTTTCTTTCAATCTAGAACTTTTAGTCTTCTGTGGGTTCACAGGAGTATTCAGGTGGTTTCTCACATTCAGCAAGTCTCTGGTTCTTAAGGCTAGAGTCAGGTATGGTTTGCCCAGGACTTCAGGCCTGCTACCTTGACAGCTGAAGGGGTTGACAGGATCACAGTGTATGGCCCTTTCCAAATTGGTCCTCAGGAAGGAGGCGATGAGGGAAGAGACTTTAGCAGTACTAAATCTCTGGGTTGGAATATGGGACTTCCTTTTCTTTAGGCTGAGCTTCTTCTGTTAGCTGTTGAAGACCTGTGAGGTGACATCTTTAGCAAGACATCCGTTTCTCTATCAAAGAGAAAAGGGCATCCGTAAAGCATCACAAAAGGACTGAGGCCTAGAATTGAGGTGTGTTTCTCATTTTAATAAGAGCTAAAGCTAGCAAATGTGGCCACTGCAGGTGGATTTCCTGGGCCATTTTGTGAAGGTGTCTCTTTAGGGTCTCGTTCACTTTTTCAACATTTTCTGATGACTGTGGCCTCCAAGCATAATGAAAGTGATAGGGAATGTCTAGGGCCTAAGAGGTGACCTGTGCAACTGCTGCTTTTAAAAAAAGGCTGATTATCATCACTCTGTAAGATCTTAGGGAGTCCAAATCAGGGGATGATTTCTGAGACCAAAACCTTATCATCTCTTGTGCTTTTTCTGTTCTGCAAGGGAAGGCCTCAACCTGATGATTAAAAATATCTACACAGACCAATAGGTATTGGATTCCCTTACTTTTGGCAGATAGGTGAAATCATGCTGCCAATCTTCTCTAGGATATTTGCCATGTCTCTGCATACCTGAAGGGACTGTGGTCCAGTTAAGAGGATTGTGTTTTGTGAGGGTTTCTTTGGCAGAGTTCACATGCCTCAACTATCTGTTGTATTGTCTGAGAGAGTCCCTTTCCTCTGAATAACTCTGAGGCCATCTGGTGAGTCTTGTGAAAGGTCTGATGTAAAGACTTAATAATTTTCCATTGTTTAACACCAGGAAGGAACAATTTACCATAATCGGACTGTAGCAATCCTGATGGGAGGAACTAACATCCATGAGAGAGAGCCCACTTGATCTCTGACTGATCCTATTTGGGTTGAATTTAATAAAGGAACTCTTCCCAGGGGGCCTGGAGGGAGGGGCCTTGAGCAGCTTGTTTTGCAGCTGCATAGGCAGTTGGTTACCCTGGGATCCTTTATCAACTCCTTCCTGCTGCACTCTACAGTGAATTGCTGCCACCTTGGAGGGCAGAAAGATGGATGACATTTTATGGGTAATCCGTGGGCTGTGAGGTAGTCTCTCTCTCTCTCTCTCTCTCTCTCTCTCTCTCTCTCTCTCTCCTGTCTTCCATATCCCTACATGGACTTGCAGCATTAGGAGAGCATATCTTGAATCATTATAGATACTGACTTTCTGTCTTTCACTGAGTTGTAGAGCTCATGTCAGGGCTGTGAGTTCTGCTAGCTGGGAACTCATGTAGAGTCACTACTGCATACTCTGCCTTTCTTGTTCCACTTTCTACGAAGGAACTGCCATCACCAAAGAGGTTTAAATCCGGGTCGGTAGGGTGTCTAATAAGTCTGACCTGGCCTCGTACATGTGAATTACCTGTCCACGGTCATGTCTTTCAGCCCCAATTTCCTCCTCTGCTAGAAAGATGGCAGTTTAAGAATTGGATTCCCAGGTTAAAATATGCTTTCTGGGCTTCCTTTATAAGAGCTGGTAGGGATGTTGTATAGTCTCACTGTTCCCTGCTATCCAAAGGCAGCAAAAGCCTGTCATTCCTAGGAATCCTCTTAGCTGTCTTAGGGTCTTGGGCTGTGGGAAGGAAAGCATCAGTTTATGCTTTCTTCCCCCAGTCTCTGGGATCCTTTAGATACAATAAGACCCAAGTATTTTACCTCAAGTCTGCAAAATTGTGCCTTAGGCCTAGAGACCCTGTAACCTCTTTTAGAAAGTTCAGCCAGGTGCGAATCCTGGCTGGAAAGCTTTTCTGAGGGAGTACAGAGCAGTATATCATCTGCATATTACAGATCTGTGACTTGGAAAAATTCAAAACAGGCCAAGTTATGGGAAAGCATTTGTCCAAAAAGATGAGGACGTCTCGGAACCCTCGAGGCAGCACAGACCCTGTCCGTGGAGAGGCCTGGTTGTGAGGATTTTCAAAGGTAAAAAGAAACTGGGAGTCTGCGTGCAAAGGAATACAAAACAAGGCATCTTCTAAATCCAACACTGCCAACCAATCGGTGTCTTCAGGGATCTGGGAAAGGACAGCTTGGCCCGGACACCACCAGGATGGGCACTGCTGGTCCATTACTAATCTGAGGTCCTGTACTGACCTCCACTCTTCATTGAGTTTTTGGACCCCCAGGATTGGAACGTTGCAGGGGAATTGTCATATGGGCAGTAATCGTTTTTTTTTTTTTAATCCAGGGCTTAAAGGACATTGTCTCGGGTGAGGAAAAGTACTGAGATCTTTAAGATGTATTTGCACCAGGGCGATTCTTACTGTTCTCTAGATTTCCTCCTTAGTTGCCCATACTTCAGGGTTTACTTTGGTCTCCCGGAGTTGGAGGAACATACCTGACCATGTGTGTTATAGCATGTGAACGAGATAAGACAATAAACTCAATAAAAGAAAAAAAAGTAAAAAAGAAAAGGAATGAGAGAGAGAAGACCATCCCAGCTGAGCGAATGGCGAACTCCCTGCTCCCCAGTGACTTCTTTCACTGAGATATGACCGCTGGAATGAGGGCCAGGCTAGAACACAAGAACCGAAAGGCTGGCTCCGGTGTCCAGCAATGGGCTGGCCTCGCTTTCCTCTGTGGTCGGACTACCCAGGCTCCTCCATGGAGAAGGCAGTCTGGCCAGAGGGAGAAGGCAGAGTGCGCCCCGGGCCCTTCAGCCTTGCTGGACCAGCTGCTGAGAGGGGCCTGATCGAGGGACCTCTGTCTCAAGGGCATTCCAACTTTCAGTGGTCAGCACTGCGTGCTGGGTGTGGCTCAGGGGCCTCTTGTGCGGGTTCTTATCACAGTCCTTCCTAAAACTGTTTTCTCAGAGCCAAGTGGTGGCGCACGCCTGTAATCCCAGTAGTCAAGAGGCTGAGGCAGGAGGATTGCTGTGAGTTTGAGACCAGCCTGGGCTACATAGTGAGGTCCAGGGCAGTCTCAACTGCATAGTGAGACCTTGTCTCAAAAAA
>NW_022900914.1:2721295-2793600 GCF_012274545.1 Fukomys damarensis | reverse complement strand
AAAAAAAAAAAAAAAAAAGAAAAAGAAATAAAAACAAAACAAACTAAAACTGTTTTCTCCCTTGGCCTCTTCCCAGTCTCAATTATAAAATACCAAGGAGGCAACTCTTAATACATGAGCTCTCCAGAGCAAAACCCACCTTTGGTAGCTCTCTGCTGATGTCTAAGGCTGACTGGGTAATAACTTTGTCTTTAAGGATAATCTGTCCTTGGGCTGGGGATTTAGCTCAGTGGTTCTGCTGCCTGCCTCACAAGCGCAAGGATCCGAGTTCCATCCCCGATACCAAAAAAAAAAAAAAAGAATAATCTGTCCTTTACTGAATTAGTGGGCAGTGATGTATACTTTACCAAGGCCTCTTGTAGATGGCCTTAGAAGGCAAAGGGTTCTCATCTTTTTCCTGATGCATGGATGGCAGTTTAAGTCGGAGGCCATCCCTGTCTGACCACTACCTAATGTCTCTCTGACTTAGCTGTCTACAACACCCTGGGGTGGCGGGGAGCAGCTGCTTCTACCCTGGCTCGGCCATGCCGGAGCGCTGCTCCCTCGTCCCCACCAGGCTAAGTGGCTCCGGAGGCCAGGCCTCCTGTCTGATGAACAAGCTACTGGGCAGCTCAGCTGGGCCCCAGACAAGGCCAACCTGTCGCTCTGGGGACCACTCTGAGAGAGGCTATAACTGCAGGGGACACCTCAGAGGCTGTCACAGGAGAGTGGAGGGGGTGCTAAGGAGCCTCTGTGCAGGAAGGTGAGCCTAGCTTCCATCTGGGGGCCCATTCCTGCCCTGGGATGGCCACTCCACCATGGCCTAGAGGGTCTGTGCCCTGCGCCCTCACCCCGTCCCCAGCAGGGGTGGGGGGCAAGGCCCCATCAGAGCAGGGCCCATTCGGAGTGCCTCCAAACCCCTAGGGCTTTAGACTAAGGAACCCCCCCATCGGGTGCTGACCACAGGGGAGCGCTCTGTAGAGGGGTACAGGGACTCGGCCTGTAGCCCTTTCCTCTCTCGGCCTCAGTTTCCCCGGCTGTGATGTACAGGAGAACAAAGCTCTGGCCAAGCATCTGGCCCTGTGCCCATGGATTTGGGCTCGGGCCCAGAGCAGCGGAGGATGGGGCCAGCAGGGCCGGCCACCTCCCTGAGAATGCACACCTGCCTTCACAGCCTTTCTCAGGCCTCCCTGCTCTGCAGATTCTCAGATATTTTTAGGAAGCTTGGCGCCTCCTGGGCTGCGATTCATTAATGCAGCTGACAGAGATCAGCACCCTTGAAATCACAGTGGGAAGCAGAGAACTTCCCAGGGGCTGCTGAGCAAGCCTGGGGTGGGGCAGGGAGGAACGGGGTCAAAGGTCAAAGAGGAAGGTGTTGGAAGGGAGAGCTAATAAGGGGCAGGGAGGAGGGAGAGGCAGTGGAGCGGTGTGTGGCTAGGTGGTGGGAGAGAAAAGCTGTCCCCACACTTCCACACCAGCGGTTCGGGGCCCCCCACACCCACGATGCCCTCGCAGATGCCAGCCGGCTGAGCTCTGACCTGACCAGATTCTGACAGGTGTATCTGGGCATAGCTGCCCACCCTGAGGCTTCCACCCGCAAGACTGCCCCCCTATGCCCAGTGCCAATCACAGTCGCAGCTGCGACCTGCACCTCTGCCACTTGTCAGGGGTCCTGGTGATACAGGGGGCAGAGATGTAAACCCCAAATCAGCTAGGCTAGATGTCCAAAACGTGAGTTTGTGCTAAAACTGAAGAATGAATTCTAAGAACAATGGAGGTTAAGCATAGGAAAAAAATATTGAGAGACAGAAGGGGGACAGGAAAGTGGGCTGAGCACCACTCACTTTTCAAAGTTGTTTTGTAGCCAAGCCATGTAGTGAGGCGGGTACAAACTGGGACAAAACTGTAAGACCCAATGGAAAATTACAAGGTGGGCATGAGGTGGGACAAATCCATGGCTAACCAATAAGGTTACAAGTACAGTCACCCAGGTAATATTGATTAAGTGGGGGTCCAATGGGGAAGCAAGTCACACAGCAAGCAAAAGTACAAGGATGTTCAGTAAGGGTGGGGTCAGGGACATTTCCTGGAAAGGCTGGTTTAAGGCCTTGGCCCACCACCTAGGTGATTGATACCTATTTAGAATATCAATCACTGCTCTTTACCCCAGGGGAGAGGCACAAGGGTGTGGTAGTTCCTCTCCTTTTACAGTTCTGGCTGCAGTGAATGTGTCTTATTGTCCTCAGCCTGGGCTTCTCCGGGACTGGCCCAGTCTAACTGCCCACAAGGCATCTAATTAACGCACCCGTCTTCAATACTGGGACTCCTCTTTAGAGAGGCCCTCGGAATTTGGGAAGACACTGCATCCCATCTACCCATTTATCAAAAAGGATGTTACAAGGACTCTGAAGAACAGCGGGCGGAGAGAGGGCTGGGCCAGCATGGGAGGGGCTCGGAGCTTTCCTGCCTTGGGGTCAGCACACCCCTCACCCCTCCTGGTGCCCTCAGTGAAATCTGTGGGCTTCATCGTGGGGGGGGCGATCCATGACATCTTTGGCCCTTGGTTGGGGTCAACCTTCTAAGCAGCTAGGGCCTTCTGGTGACCAGCCCCATGCTGAAGCTCCCTGGGAACCAGCCATCTCATTAGTGTGCGAAAGACACTGGGCTGGGAGTGGTCGCCCTGCCCTGGAGGCTGGAGGAGGAGGGACGACCCGAAGTTGGAGTCCAGCCTTGACAACTCAGCAACTCAGAACACCTGTCTCAAAAAAACGAAGACACAGCACTCCGGGATTCCAAGGATTTGCAGAGGTCTGCACCAGGAGGCGGGAAAGGGGCAGAACGTGTGCCTCTCTCACCAGGCTGCTGTGTCACAGCAGGCCCGGGAGCGAGTAGCGTGTGCACTCGGAGGGGGGGCTGTTTGGCCACGGCAGACAACATTGTGCTGGGAGGACGCTGGGTGGGCAGGAGGATACTGTACATCCGGGAAGGCCCGCGGGTCTCTTGTGCCCGTCCCTATCACACCGGGTGCCCCACTGTCGGGCCCTGTGTCTCGAGGCCCATTTATTCATGCTCTTTCGGTCAGCCCGCCCACTTACCCCGCAAATGTGTCCAGTACCTGCGCTGCGCAGGCCCTCAGCCAAGCACCTGGGACAGACCAGCCAGAGGGGGTGGGGTGCCTGCCCTCAGGGAAGACAGCCTGGGAGGGGCTAGGAGACCCCAGGGGCAGGTCCGGGAGTAGCAGACCTGAGGAACTGCCCGGCAGGGCACGGAGCTCGTAGGGACAGGTGAGGTCAGAGAGGCAGCCCAGGATGAAGAGCGGGTCGCCGGACGCGGGGCTGTGTTCTCTGGGTTCTCTGCTGCCCTTGCCCGAGCCCAACGTACCCGCTCAAGGGGGCTCTGGAGAGGCCCAGACCTCGCCAAGCTCACCGGTCACCCTCATACCAGCTGCCCTCACTGCCTTGGCCCCCAGCCCCCAGGAAATGTCAGTCTTAGGGACTGAGCAGCGCCCCGTGTTTCCCGCCCCAGCTCCTCCACACTGGACCCTCAGGGGAGGCTGGGGTGAGGGAGGGGCTGGGCTGGCTCTACTGTGACCTGGGGCAAGACCAGCCTCCCCCTTCCTCCTCCTTCCGAGGAGTGTGTGGAAGTGATTTCTTCCTGCCTGACTCGCTGACGCTGATGCCACTATAGAGGTCAAGGAATCTGGTAAACACAAAGGCCACCCCTGCTCACACTTCAGGAGAACAGAGTGCCCCAGCAGTTCCCCCAGGCCAGCCGGGAGGCCACACAGCTCCATCCCGCTGCCCGCCATGGGGTCTCTGGGGTGGTGGAGAAGGTGGGCTGTGGTGGGGAGGACGGTTCCCCCGGCCTGGGTGTGATCTCAGGTCCTGCCCGCCGCCCACCACAGCACAGAGGGCGGTGGGCCTGTCGGGAGCCCTGGCACACTCGCCTGCCCTGGGGCCTGGAGGCTCCTTCCCTTTTCCTTTTCTGGGCCGAGCTCATTACAACTGTGAGAGCCAGCTTGGCTGAGCCCAGAGACTGCCTGGCTTCACAGGGTTCCCCAAGGGCTGCCAGACTCTCCTCTCCTGAGCCCAGGCAGCTGACAGCCCCGGTGCCTGGCTCCCGTGTGGGGTCAGGGTGCCCACGGGCGGGGAAGCCAGACTTCAGTGGGGAGCACAGCGGCCACTCGCACACCCGGGGTCCCCTGCTGCCTTCCTGGCGGCCTGGTGTGCAGAGAGGCCCAGGGCAGGCAGTGCCAGCGCAGATCGGGGCCTGTGGGAGGTAGAAGGCATCTGAGCGCGGCAGGGGCCGTGAGTGGACAGGGTGATTGCCCAGGTGCTCTGGGCTGGCGGATTTGACAACAGTGTCCCATTGCACACTTTTCTGGGCCTGGCTGGCCATTGGCTGACTGCAGCTGCCCTGCCCGTGGGCTCCAGAGTCCCAGGTTGCCTTCAGGCTGCGGCGCCCCACCCGGGCCTCCATCCCTGTGGCCTGCTCCCCCTGCAGTGGGGTTCCAGCTCACCGTTACCCCAGGTGCCTGCCCAGTGCCCTCCTGCCCTCTCAGCCTTGCCAGCCACTGCCCCGCTTCCAGTCCTCACCCTCTTGCACCCCCTACAAAGCCTCCTGAGGCCAGCCGGAGCCCCTCTGGGGCTCGAGACCACCAGGCCCCTCAGGGCTCCTCCCAGCGCCTGCCCCCCGCGTGCCCAGGCCCGTGGGTGTCTCCTTCCTGCCTAAGCACCACCCGGCCAGCAATATTGGAGACTGGGCCACAGCTGTGCCCACGCCCTGCCCCGGGCTCTCCTGGGGCCTCCGAACCAGAGTGTGGGGGCCCTCCTGGCCTTCCCCAGGAGACCCTGAGACTTCTGAGGGAGCAGTGTGATCCCTGTTCCACCCAGCGGCTGCATAAAACCCCACACAGAAACCTCTTCAGACAGAGCAGCCACAGACCATGCTGAGGCCTTGAAAGTGGGAAGATGAAGCCCTTTATCTGAGGTTTCTCTTTGGGTAGTTTCAGTTACCAAGGCCAAGCGCTATCTAACTCCTCTAAATTTTGAATAAGATTTTTTTCAGCACAGGGGATTGAACCCAAGGCTTTGCCCTGAGCTACATCCCCAGGACATTCTGTTTTTTATTTCTAAGTGATTAAAACTGCCCTGGCCAGGCTTTGAACTTGGAATCCTCCTGCCTCAGCCTCCCAAAGAGCTGGAATTTCAGGCATACACCATCAAATCCAGCTCTTGAATACCTTTTATTATATTTGATTATTATTGTCATTAGTCTCTTAATGGACCCAATTCATAAATTAAGCCTTATCATAGACATGTATGGTAGAAAATACAGCCTCTAGAGGGACTGAAGATGTTTGTGGTTTCAGGATCTTGGATCATAGCTTCATCAGGAAGGGTTGGGGGCCACCGTGTATGGAGCTGATGGTAAGAGACGAGCAAGGGACTCACAACCCACAAGGGGCCCAGGGGAGCAGACGCCTTCCTGGGCCTGGCCTTCATCACTCAGAGTTCCAGAAAGAGGAAGCCAAGAGTGTTGGGGAAAGGGCCTCCGTGGGAAGATGCGAATCTTTGCTGGAAGGCAGGGGCCTAAATAGGTGATGAAATCTCGGAAGCCAGCGATAAGGTCGTGGCTTTTGGAGTGTATCTAAGTCAGCCAACTGGGAAAGGGCAGGGATCCAAAATCTATACCCACTGGCAGGTTCTGAAAGGGACTTGAGCTTTCAATTCTGCATCTAGACCAACCACCCCAATCCCCTGCCCCAACATGAAAAAGTAATTTGCAAAAGAGAAAAACCTGGAGGACAAAGAAATAGTGGTACTGACGCAGTTGGGGTCCTCAGAGGAAATTCAGCCAGGGGGGCTGCCAGGGACCCAGAAAACGACTTTGGGTCTTTGCATAATGATCACAGACTCAGTGATTTGGAGGGGGGTGTTGAGGCAGGGTCTCACTGTAGTTGAGACTGACCAGGAACTCACTATGTAGCTCAGGCTGGTCTCTAACTCACAGCAATCCTCCTGCCTCAGCCTCCTGAGTGCTGGGATTACAGGCGTGCACCACCATGCCTGGCAAGATTCAGTATTTTAAAGATATGGAGGAGAGTGTGGTTCTTCTTCAAATGAGAGAAAAGGCAGAAGAGGGGGAAGCTAGGAAGGAGAAAACACTGGAAAGTCATTGCCCAAATATGTACCAGACAGAGTAAAGGGCAGCAGCCTCGGAGGAAACGAGTGAGTGTTGTGTTGGATAAATATTACAGGAGATCAATGGACGAGGCTGAAAGCCAAAGTGAAGCCGCTCCCACTAGTTTCCCATCACCGGTGAAACAAAGCTGCCTCCGAGAAGCCCAGGTCAGAGCCAGCAGCCAGGTCTTCCTGAACAGGCCAGTTTCAGCCAGCATGCTAATGAAGCTCCCTCTCGCTGACCCTTACGGGCGAAGGAACTTGGAATAACTGGATAGCCGATCGGTTAACACTGCGATGTTTTCCTGTTGTTCTGTGGCCCTGTGCCCACCGTATGAGGGAAGCAGCCGGAAGGACCAGCCTGCTTTCTGCCCTTTCTTTCCGCTTCTCCCGCCTCTCTCTGCCTGGAGAACCAGCTCTTCCGCTCAGCCCATTGGAGCCTTCATTCCATGTGGTGGAACGGAGCATCGTGAGATTGTACAATGGCGAGCACATGTCCAATGGAAATGCTGTGATTTTGTCCTAGGCAAGCCAGCAGGAGAGCCTCGGACCCAGAGTTCCCGTCTTCCTTCTTTCCTGGCGCGGGTTTAGTGTCCCGGAAGCACATCCCCTTCCTGGGGACCCACGTGGCTGTGCCGACATCGTCACGGTGCACCAAAGCCGTGCTGACTTAACTGGGCAAAGCCAAGGAGTCGTGGCTTACAGGTGCCGTCACGCAGGTGACGTGAGAGCACTTGGCAGTGTGCCTGGGAAAGTTAAAGAACCTTGTCCTGCAAAATAAGACAGGACATGAGCTCAGACTGAGCAGAACTGGGGGCAGAAACCATCTCCCTTTGCAAAGCAGGTGGTGGTGGGGACCCCGTGAAGCTGACAAAGCAGCTCAGAGCAGGGTCTGCACAAACCACTAAAAACAGGCAACAAAACCAGGAGTGCTGAGCACAGTGGATACTGACAGTGTCGTTTTTCGTAGCAGGAAGTGAATATGGCCCAAAGTTAGCACACCCCGAAATGAAGGCCTGGGCATGTTTGGGTCTTCGAATCACCAGAACGACAAATAGAAACAGTTGGTTTCCTCCTAGTAGTGCAGCCGCGTGTAATCAAAGGACTGGCTCCGCGTCAACACGGTTCCCTGCTCCTCACGTCCGCACTAACCAGTCAGGATGCATTCTAAAGCCTTGCAGGGGAAGAACTGAGGGATGAAGGGGTCTGGGTGGAGGACAGGGTGGGAAGGGAGAGGCTCGGGGTTCCGTCTCCTGTGGGTGTGTGGAGGGTCCTCAGGGGCAGGGAACCACGGCCTGATACCAGCTTAGCCCTCCCAGCCGGTGCGGAAGGGATCTCATAGTCAGAAAAAAGGGAAGAAACGAGATGATGTCAGCGCTGGGCTCCTCCTCTACCCAGAAGGGAGGGAGGAAACGAAGAAGGAGGGGAGGAGAGCGGAGGGAAAGAAGGAAGGCGGGCAAGGGAAAGAAAGAAGAATGGAAGGGGATGAAAGAGGAAGAGAGGAGAGGAGGAGGAGACGGACAGAGAGAGGGAGGGAGGGAGGAGAGGCAGGGACGGAGGGAGCTCACCAAGCTGGAGCCCACGGCTTCTCACGGCTCTGTGCCGCTGCTCGGCCCCCTCTCTGGGATTGTGCCTTCCTAGGGTCCTCAGGGCTGTGAAGTTGCCTCAAGTTAGCCTGGACCCACGGTCTCCGCTTGGAAGGGCCTCTGCTTTCTAATTCTCAATGTCCATACCAGGGATCCCGATCCCGCGTCTTCATTTTCGCCGAGCCCCGCAAATTAGGCAGTAGGTCTCGCTGCAGTCCCGTCACTGGTCTGGCCACAGTCCTCTCTGTCAAGCGCTGGCCCCTGTCCTGGCCTCTGCCTCACTCCACAGGGATGCAAAACAAGTCAGACAAAGGCCTGGGCTGAGGAGAAAGGCCATGGAGCCAGGGGTGACCTTTCTCTCACATCTCAGAGAAACAGCGCAAACACAAACTGCAGAGAGCCAGGGCAGAGGACAGCTTCTCCCCGAAACATCTCAGGCCGAGACAGGGGCTGCACCTGAGGGACAAATGTGGGAGTCGCGAGACAGGACTGTGCACACCGTCGTTCAGCGGCGACGGGAGCCGAGTGCTGGGCTGGGAGAAGTGGAAAGCGGGCCACAGGGGCCAGAGCCTTGCCAGAAAGACGAAGCTTTGTCCTGGGAGCAGAAGCTGTGAGCACAGAAGGGAAGGGATCAGGTTTTCAGACTCAAAGGGTCACCCTGAGGTGAAGCTGCAGTGTGGCTGGAGGTGTAACCAGTTCCCACAGGGAGGGCAAAGCCCAGCCCCTGTCCCTGTCCACGAGTGTGCAGACATCCAGATGCACGGCAGGGAACCTGAATGTCAGCAGATAACTCTGCACGGAGCGCTGGGGTTTCTGCCCAGCTTGCACAGTGTGGCGTGGCTGTCCGTGTTCTGGATTATCTTCCCAGCTGTGTAAGGAACAGCTTTGCTAGGCACGGTTAGTGTCTCCCTCCTGAAAGAACAGGCTGTGAAAACGATGTGTAGCAGGAATCCAGGGCTCCTGCTCAGTCTCTTCCCTGTCACGGAAGCAAGGTGTCATCTACGCCCTTGACGTGACCCCGTGGACACTGTGCTGAGAGATTTGGCACCAAAACGCCGATACTCTGGCTACTGTTCTTGCTGTGAATACTAAACTGCCCTTTCTTTCTGGCCCAAGAATCTCATGTCCTCTACAGCATTTTCAAAACGAAGGCGTGTTTATTTGTTATCTTGGGGTAAAACTTCTGCCCACTCAGAGGTCTTGACAGCATGTTTGTGGATATTTGTGCTTCAGTGAATCTGAGTTTGGCAGCATTTTTCTGTGTATGTGAGGATTAGAGGCTGTGATATCCGGTGGGAAGCAGGTGTACACTTTGGAAAACCAGCCTTTGTGTCTCTATGAGAAAATAACGGGCACAAATTTAATGTGAGATTGAACCAACTCTCCTCATTAAAAGACAGGAAAGACACAGGGGCAAAGAAACACACAGAGACAGAGGCCTCCCTAGGCCTACGGGGGCCCTGGATTTGTGCGGGAATTAACTGGTGGCCACAGGAAGAGGTGCAGAGGAGACCGTCAGAGGCAGAATAGATAGGACTCACAAGAGGGCTCTGCTTTGTGAGATAAAGCCCTCTCCGTGGTTCCATGTTAAAGTCGCTGACTTCTACCACATTCCAGGCCCATTCTACAACAATGAAGTCATACTCTGGGATAGAAGCACTGTCTCTGGCCTTTGTAATTCGCTCTGATGTTTTTCTCTAGAAACTAATCTTGACAACCACTCCTCTGACCAAAGTCACCCCTTTCCCCAGAAAAACGGATAGGGCATTTATAATACATGTCTCATCCTGAGGCCGGAACAGTCACCCAGCCCCTCCGGGAGAACATCCTGCCGGCCTCCTCTTACCAGTTATTTTGCTGACATCTCTGGATCCGGTCATCTCGGATGCAAGCTGGGTGGAAAAGAAACAATACCAAGTGTTCACTGCTTTAAACACTGTGCTGGGTACCCAACCGGCTTTTTCTTCCCTGACTCTTCTAAATAAGACAGGACAGGGCTGAAAACCAGATAAGCTGGGCCATTGGTCTGGGCAGGAGGAAGGTGAGGAGGGGTTTTCAGAGGAAGTGAAGCCCAGGGGACGAGCTACAGGAGGTGGGTGAGCACGGAGAAGCAGGCTGGCTGGATCCCCAAAGACCCGTAAGCTAGAGGCCTGTTCCCTAGGGATCCTGCTGGCAAGCGGTGAAAGCATTTAGTGGGGCCCGAGGAAGGTCCTCAGGACACTGGGCCTGCCTTCCCTGGGGATTGTGGGCAGCTGGTCCTGTCCCACACTCAGCTCCTGGTAGACTCAGTTTGCTCCGCCTTCACCGGAGGCCCAAAGAATGGGACCACCCAACCCGGGGCTGGAACCTCCCAGGTGGTGAGCCAAAGTAAGCCTGTCTTAAAAGAACTGCTTTGTGTATTTTGCACAGTAATGTTAAACTAGTACTAATCCAAAGCCTTGTAGCGGATGAGGGTCCTCCAGGCCACGACTGCAGCTACACATCTGCGTGCCTCAGCCCCTCAGACCAGAGGTGACAGGAGCCCATGCCCACACCACCCCTGAAGCCGTGGAGGGACAAGGACTCCCACAAGGACACAGTCTCCAGGCCTCTGCAGCTTCTCCCAGCCAGCGCCTCCCATCGACACTCGGACTGCTCCTGGTACTGCTCACGGGAGACCACACAGGAGCCGAGGTCTGACCTAGCCTAGCTAAGCTCATTGAAATCAATTAAAAAGGAGAGATAAGCCCTGCTTTCTGACTGGAAAATGCGCAGCAGCGAGGGGAAGAACACACAGCCCCATCCGTCACCGGGCTCCGTGTCCCTCAGCTTTCTTCTAGACAGCTGCAGAGAGCAGAGAGGTTTTCCCGTGAGGCCCTTGGCAGGCGCGCCCGGGCTGATCTCAGCTGCTGTCCTGACCACAGCCGGCGACGGGTGCCAGAGGGAAGCCCAGGAGCCGGTCCGAGCCACGGCCAGAGCCTGATGTTGGTTCCCCTTTCACTCCCGGACTCAGAACTTAGACTTTAGGGAAACCGTGCATTCCAGCTTAGCAGCTGTCCCCGGAGCGCCGGGTGGAATCAGACCCCCTCTCATTGTCACATGGGGAAGCTCAACTGCTGTGACAGTCCGGGTGAAGCTGCGTTTCCTATTGTTGCCAGGCAGAGATGAGTGTGTGTGTCAGTGTGTGTGTGTGTTTCCCATGCTGGGCCTGCACCACCCAGAGCCTTGCACATTTGTCAAAGAAGTGAAAACGATGTGGCTAAAAAGCCTCTGCCATTCCACCGGCCATAACCTGGCAAGCGCAGCATCGGGTACCAGTTGGGGCGTCTGAGCTCAGCCTGAGTCAGGGCAGCATCCTTATGTCTAACTGGTGGGCGTCTTTGGTAGGCCTCTCGGCACTCTGTGGCTGCACCAGCCTGGTGCTGCGTGCTCTGGGGTGCAGGCTTCCTGGAGGTGTGGGCTTCTAGGAGTGAGAACCAAGGCTGGAGGGAGAACAGAACAGGTCTCGATTGCCAGGGAAGGGAGCCTGGACTTGCTCCGTGGGTCCCACTGTACAGCCGGCCCAAGTACTCCACCCCCAAATGACTGTTTATCCCCCGCCAGAGTCTGGCTGACCCTGGAGAGCAGGCTCAGTGGATGGCTGGGAACACAGGGGTTTTACCGGGCGTCCCACTATGGAGGTAGCGACGGGACTGGGCTTAGAATGCAATTCTTCCAGTTGATGAAGGGGATCGACTCCAATGCATAACTGCGGCAAGTATTTGGAGCGCTTCGCAGTTCCTTCAAGTAGGAGGCTTAACCTGCAGCGTGGGTTGGTAAACTGAAAAGACTGAGCTCTCAAATGCGCTCGCTCTGGACGAGGATGTGTGGAGACCCAAGTCCTGCGGGAGGCAGTTTCTTGTGTGGCAGGGGGGTTCCTGGCTTCTTACAGGGCAGGTGTGTGAAGCGCTGGCAGGGATGAAGGAGATTGTCTGTGAAGGCATCCAGGCCCCGAGGGTTGCCACAGTGTGGCTCAGGAAAACTCAGTAGGCTGCTTCCAGTGCCGGGCCCTCGGTGAAGAGGGCCATGAGCACGGCACACGTTTAGCACGGCACAGGCCCTAGCTTCAGTCCCGGCACCGGGGCAGGGGAGCTGCCGCAGCCCTGAGATCTGGGGTGACTTTGGAGCCCAGGGCACTTTGTACATCGATTCATTCAGCAAATATTTATGGAGCGCTTTCTGTCAAGGCCTTGGAAAGCAAGACTAAGGAGCATTTAACATCCAGGGCCCTGAGCAATCAGAATGAGAAGCTGTCAGAATGCACAGCGCCCTGGACCTGCACCGGCATGACCTCAGCCTTGGCGTGGACGCGAACGCCACAGACAGCTCAGCTCGCATTCCAGGAAACTTGTGGAGAGAGGCTTCCCAGAAGAGATGGCTCTGAGCTGAGTCCCACAGCTCAAGGGGAGCAAAGAGGAGAGCTGACACTTTAGGCTGCTGCGGCACAAGAAAAACACCACACACACAAAGCCCTGCAGGAAGGGAGCCCTGGGCTCCGCGAACCTCCAGGTAGTTGATGAGGCTGCTGGTCGCAGGTGAACGTGGCATGGTGATCCCTGGGGCTTACTATGGAGAGGTCTCTAGAGGCAGCCGAGGATTCTTCCTTGGAGCAATGGGAGGGACAGTGCGGTAAATGCCTGTGGTACTAGCACTCGAGGAGGCTGAAGCAGCAAGGTAGAAACACAAGCTCAGCCTGGCCACCTTAGGGAGCCCCTGTTCAAAGTAAGACAGAAACGCTCAGTGTGAGGCCCTAGGTTCATCCTCAGTACCTGAAAAGAGCAAAAACACTGTCGAGTGCCAGACCCAGCCCAGGCAGCCGAGGCCTCGGGTGAAGATGGTGCGCTGAGTTCCCCGCCCAGGAAGCCCTTCACCACTCAGCCTCTGGGTCAGAAGAACTGTGAGCAGAGAAGGCACCGTGCACATCCCTCCTCACTTGCTGGCTGCACACGGGCTGCTCTCCAGCGACCTCTGCACCAGGAGCCTGATCTGCAGCGCTGCATCCCGAGGAAGGGGAGAAGCCGCTGACGTGGAGCCCACAGCCCCCACGTCTCCCTGATACGACTGCTCTGGAAACGGCTCTTCAATAATGCATGGAGCCATTAGCACCGGGCAAGGACCACCGGCTCCCTCCCTGATCAAAGCCCCCGCCCCACTGTGAGATTAGAATGGGCTGTTTCATGTCCAGGGATGAAAGTAGCAAGGATTTGGGGGAAAATCCAGCTTCCCAGAGAAATCAAAACATTTCCATTTCATTACAAATGGATGCAGGACACAGCTAATTGCCCCTGGGGAGGCAGCACTGCAGGGGCCAGCGGCCCTGGGCTCCTCTCATGGCTGGGTAGGCTGTGGGAGGCAGGGTCAGGGGCTCCCTGTGTCCAGGGCCTCTCCAGACAGGAGGACCTGCCAGAACCCCTGGGCGACCCCCCTCTGTCCTGCGGCACTAGCGAAGGTGGCACAGCCCCTGGAGGGGATGAAAGCCTGGACCGCAGAGGGGGACGAAGCAGCCAGCAGCTGCCACACAGTAATAGCTCCTTGTTGCTGAGCTTGAATGTCCAGCACTTTGCATACAGGACTGCTAATCCTGCAGCAACTGGCAGCGTATTATTAGATCTGTGATGAAGAAACTGAGGGCCAGGAGCTTCAGCGAGCTTCTCAAAGACAGCCAGTTACCATGTGTTGGAGCCCAGAGTGAAGCCCCAGCACTCTGCTCATGCCCTGGACCAACTGCGCCCTCACGGCCCCCAGAAGTAGAGCCAGAGCCCACAGCAAGAGGGAGAGGCTCTTGGTGAGAAGGCCTGTCCTGGCGCTCAGGTAATGTGGACGTTCACCATCGCCCCACACGAACTCCCTGGTCTGACTTCGCAGGCCTCCAGTCAGCCCCACTTTGTCTCAGCTCGGTGTCTCTCCTGGGCACGCTCCCTTAGCCCAGGGAAGGCCCAGGCCCAGACACTGGTCCCCCCAGGCCATGACCCTCTCTGGCCTTGCTTCCTAACCTCGGAGCTGGCAGTGAAGGTGCCACCTGACGGTAAGTGCTCTGGAGGTGCCCAGCCAGTGCGGCGGGCGGAACTCTCTTGGCTTACAGCCCACACACCTATGTTTCTCCTCCCTCCACGTGGCTTCTTCCTGTTCCATCTGTGCCTCAGACTCGGGGAAGCTTGGTGGAGTTTCCTACTCCTTCCAGAAGAACTTCTCCGAGGTAGCGTTCCTAGCATCCTGCCTCAGCAGGACAGGGCCTGGGCCTGGGCCTGAGCTGGCAGCTGACCCTCCTCAGCTTGTAAGGTGAGGCCCCCTTTCACCAGCTTAGCCTGGAGAGACACAGGGCAGGCTGGCTCCTCCACCTCCTGTCCACCCTTCTCCAGCCACTGCCGGGCACCCAGCCTAAGACAGGCCCTGCAGGCCGCTGGCCAGCATGTGGATCTGACCTCAGCGTGATACACAAGCTTCAGGAAACAGGACCGTCGACTCTGGCACACTCCTGCTCTGTGGACAAAAGGGATCTCCCTGCAGGCTGATGCGCAGGCCCCCAGCACCCTTGCAGAATGGTCCCCCATGCCGCCTCTCCCGCCCAGGCTTGAGCATGTCTGTGTACCCGACAGGCTAGAGACAAAGACGCCACCTGGAGGCACCCCCCCACCCCCCGCCTCATGGCTACTGGGCCCTCAGAGGATGGACTGGCTGCTTCCGCTTGTGCTCAGAGCCTGCACGGTGCGGGACGCTGAGTGTAGAGAGGGTTAGCTTCTCCTGGAGGCTTACGAGGGTGCAGAACTGAGGTCCGGCCACTGCGAGGCTATGCAAGGAGACTAGAAAATTGGGCAGGCCGGGCGGGACCTTGCGCTACTGAGGGGCGAGGCCTGTGCCCGAATCGGCACCACGGAGCTTCCTGAGAAACTCAGCAGGGCTGCCGTCCCTGGGATGCGCTGTCCTCCCTGTCCCTGGAGTTAGCTTAGTCATCCCCATAGCGTCCGTATCTCCTCCCAAAGGCCACTGAAATTAACTGCTCTGGCTCCTCCATGCGGGTGGCAGAGCCAGCTGCAGCCCAGCCCCTGCGCTGTCAGCCTGAAGAAGGCACGATTGGTCCAACAGCAGAATTCTCTTGCTCCGTTCTGTGTTTGGGTCCAGCACCGAGGTCCGTGGAGCTGTCCATCTGCAGCTGGGCGTGTCCAGTCTTAAGAGGTCTGCTTGGGCCAGCTTGCCGGAATCACTACTTCACAGAGCATGCTTCTGTTCTGCTTCTGCTGCTACTTGAGTTTTCTTTGTTATGGTTATTTATTTCTCTGTTTATTTTTGGTTTTTTGAGACAGGGTCTTGCGATGTAGTTCAGGCTGGCCTCGAGCTCATGGTGATCCTCCTGCCTCAGCCTCCCAAGCTCTGTAATTACAGGTGTGTACCACCGTGCCCCCTCCCCGTTCTTCTCCACCCAGCACAGTCCCCACCTCTGCATTTCTGCAGAGTCTGTTCCTTCTGCCAGGGTGCTGCTTGGCCTGACAGCTCCTTCATGTTATACTTTCATTTTGCAATGCCCAGGAAGGAACCCCAGCTCTGGCACGATAGGCAAACACTCTGCCACTGAGCCATGCCTGAACCCTTCCTCTTTTCCATACTTAAGATAAAAACGTGGACCCTGGTGTGGTGGTTATCAGTCCTCCAGAGCCGGCCAGCCCCTTCCCCGGAAGCCTGCCAGACCTCTGTTCCCATCACATGGCCCAGCAGTTTTTGCACTGGTGACTTTGCCACCTTGAGCTCCACTTGCTGTCAGGCAGTGACAGAGCTGATGCTCAGAGTCCCCAGCTCGTGCCTTCCAGGCCCTCCTCAGAGGGAGCACAGGGCAAAATCACCCAAGGTGGGTCTCTGGAGCAGCACAGAACGCAGCATGGCAAGGAGGGCCAGGCATCACCAAGTGCTCCGTGCTGGCAGTCCCCTCGTGGCCTCCCACCTTCCTCAGATGGCCCAGGGAGGGCTCAGGGCAGCCCTCAAGTCCTGCTAGGCCCCACCTCACAGAGCAAGCTGGTCTTCAGCTCTCTGGGATTTCTGGGAAGTTGGCAGGACAATACCCAACAACCTCTAGCCCCAGGGTGTTCAGGCCACACCATCCTCTCTGGCCTGCAGGAGTGGGGCAAGCACCTAAGCCAACCAACAGGCATCATGGGCCCGTGCCGCTCACAGGGGCAGCTCTGCAGCAAGCAGGCGTGTCCTCAGTGGCCTGGGCTCCAGTTAGGACACCCGGGCTGCAACTCCCTTCTGAAGGCCCAGGGCTCCAGAGCAAGCACAGCCCTGAACTCACACGCACCTCCTTCTAGGGACCCAGGATGTGGAGACTTCCCAGACCTGACCCAAGGGGACCCTCCTGGGGCTGCTGTGTGGTGATGCCAGGGGGTGAGGAGTGTCGCCAGGATGCTGTGCGGGTGTGACTGGAAGAGTCCACTGAGGGACAGACAGGTCAGGGGCAGAGGACAGAGCAGAGTCTACCTCCGGGACTCCTCCCAGGTGTGTGTGGCCTCTCCAAGGACAAGACAGCAACCAAGGGACCCACAGCCTGGCGGCGGACCTGGAGAGGGAAGGCAGGGCAGTGCTCCAGGGCTGTGTCCCCAGGCCCAAGCAGGACATACTGTTCACCTCCTCCTGACCAAGCCCTGCCCTCTGTCCATAAGAACTTTGCCTCGCAAACACATGCGCCAAATGACACCACCAAATATGCCCTTTGTCCACCCACGCGGCACTCCTGGGCGCTCTGAATGTCCCTCAGCTTGGATATTAACCCTAGCTGCTTGGGAGTTAGATCCACCCCACCGCAGCCCCAAGGGAGGAGACAGATTCCTGAGGCTAAGACACAAGCATGTGCCGCCTGGTCTGTTCGCATGTAGGAGGGTCCTCCCATAGCCACCCTCAGGCTCCCAATTGATAAAGTGGGTGCTGCACTTACCTTGCAGCTGGCAGTGAGATTCAAGGACACTTGCCTTCCAAGAGTCTGGCCCCAGGCCTGGTACACAGTGGGCACTCACTGGAGGTGCACTTCCCGTCTGTCCCTCCCTGTCCCTGTCCACATCGCTGTAGGAGCTTGCAGTGACCAGTGCTCTGCTATCTCAGACACTGACCTCCCTGTGTGCAGGCCCACAGTGCTGGCAGAGAGTCCATGCATGGAGTGGTAGAGGTGGAGACCAGTGTGTCCGGGAAGGGGAAGAGCCTGGGATGAGGAGAACCAAGGGTCCTGACTGCTTCTTGTTCTGTCCAATCCCTGGCCCAGTGGGAAAGGCCAATTCCACCTCCACCTCCACCCCTGAAATACAGGCTGCTCAGGCCTGCCCAGGCCAGGCTGGTGGCTGTAGCAGACTGTTCTCTGTGTCCGGGGTCCCACAGCTATGCCCAGGCAGCCCTACCCTGGAGGACTCTTCCCTCTTGAGCACAGGAACCTGCCCCAGGTTCAGAGTGAGCGGGCACCGCTAGCCCAGGCCATGGCTTCTTCCTGCTTCCCAAGGAAGGCTTGGGAGGACAGGACACTCGTTGCCTGCTGGGCTGGGCTGGCAGCATTTTCTGACTGTCCCACCCACGTCCCGACCTTCCTCCCTCCTTCACAAGGTGTTCCTCATGCCATGCCCTGAGGCAGCTCTGCACAGAAGCAGGGGCCCACTCCAGTGAGGCACCGGCCATGGCCATCAAGAGAGCTCCATGGGTGGAGTTGGGCCTGAGCCTTGAAAAACTGAACGCACGTGTCTTAGTTTTCTCATTACTGAGACAAAATACCAACACCCAAAGCCAAAGAAGGAAAGGTTTATTTCGACTCACAGTTGGTAGAGGTTTCAGGCTGTAACTGGCTAGTGCCAAGGCAGGGTGGCGTGACAGAGGGCATTGAAGAGGAGAAACAGTTCATGGCAGGCGGAAGAGAGCAAAACAAGTAACCGAGCAAGGGACCTCCTTCAGCCCCTTTTGTACTCTCTCTAGGCTGCCAGGGTTAGGGCGGTGCCAAACCCATCAGTGGACTGATTTAGATCACACATTCTTCATCCCAGCATCACACACTGCAGATCCAGCCACCTCGGAAAAGCCCCACCTTTGACCGCATGGGGCTTGGGGAGACAGCTAGACACAGGCATGACAGCAAGTGCAGTGGGGTAACCCTGTGTGAGGCCGCACCTTGGGCAGCTGGTAGGGAGAAGCTGGCAGGCTCTCCGGCAGGCTGGAGGCAGCCAGGAAGCTGAAGCAGAGTCCCTGAACTGAGGGAGCCCAGAGCCCGCCCCCCGGACCCACTGCTGCTGGGAGCTGTTCCCGCGTGACCCCACTACAGGCCTCTGTCTTCCTGCCAACGGAGCGCCACCCCCAGGCCATGCAGCCTTCCCTGGAGGGAGCCGAGGGCCGATGCCAAGGCTGACCCAGCCGTCCCTGGCGGCCCTGCCTCCTCTGCGTGTTAGAGTTACACAAATGGGACAGAGAACACGGCGTTCCCACGGCTCCCTCACCCGCCTCCTGCTAATGTGAGCATCTTACATAACCTCGGCGTGTTTGTCAAAGGGAAGAGACGAGCACTGGAAAGACACTTTGAACGTAACGCCAGCCGTGACCCAGGCCTCACCAGCTTCTCCTCAGCGGACAGTAAACGCTCCTCTCTGCCCCAGGCTCCAGTCTGTCACCGCATCGACCTCTGCTTTCCTCATCTCCTTCGTCTGCAGCTTTCCTTGGTCTCCATGACTTTCATTTTCTTTTCTTTTTTTACACAGATATAAATATATGCTATATGTAAACATGTCTCTCTTTTACATAGATGTATAAAACAATTTGTTGTCTTAAGTATTTCAAGTGTACAATTTGATGGCATTAATTGCATGCACAGTGTTGTACAATTACCACCACTTTTCCAAATGGTCTTTACTCCCCTAAAAGAAATTCTATCCCCATAGGAAATGACTCTGTCTCCTTCTCCCAGGTTCCTCCCGCGAGGTTCATGCGCAGGACCCAGCTCTTATGTTCCTGCTGCACCCCACAGCCACACAGAGAGGCGTGGGCTCTCCCCATGTGGCACTCGTGGCAGGCATCCTTGCTTTGAAAGCCTTGTAGTCACTAAGGGGGAAGCAGGAAGTCCCGCCCAGCCTGTTCCTCCCACAACTGTCCTGCTCCACTTTTCAACAATGGCCGAGATACCTCCTTCAGCATTTCCACCCACCGCCCTGGCTGAGGCCCGACACTGACCCAGGATCCCGCCTCCTAAGGCCAGTGGGCTCTTGGGCAGCCTCTCCAGGCAGACCACCTGGACATCTGTAGGCCCAACCTTGCCACAGATTTGGGCACAGGATCTGGCTTCCCTGCCAGACTCCTGTCATCAGCCTGGGACACCTGTCCAAACACTTGTGCCCTCTGACCAGACATGTGTGCTTCCTGCCACACGGCTGCCAGGCCCTTGAGCCCTGGCTGGCCTTCCCACCACCTGGTCTTCCCCACCTGCTGTGTCTGGGCCTGTCAGCCCATGGACACTTCCATGTCTGTCCCCAGGTGGCCTGCACTCGTCAGGGGTGAACCAGACCTGGACCAGCTCTTGCTGACCTTGGAGTGTGGCAGTTCATATCACCTGCTCCGTGAGGGGTGGCCTCCCTGTCAGTGCCCTGCACCGATGGCCTGGACACTGCCACCCTGCACTGGGAATGACCACAGTGTGGCCAGGCCAGGGCCCTCATCGACCCCATGTTGCTCACTGCAGCCTGCTCTGGCCAGAACCTGGCATGGACAGTGGGGCATAAATAATGCAGGAACTGTCCACTGCCACGGCCAGAGAAAGCAAGGATCACAGGGCGGCCCCGTCTTCCTGGAGACTCTGAGGCCCAACCTCGGAGAGATGCAGGCAGCCCTGCTTTGGGGCCAGTTCCCCACTGTCCTTTCAAAACCTCACCACTGGACAGGCGCCTCCATGGTTCCAGAACTCGCTCTGAAACAGAACACACCGCCTAGAGGGGCCAGGCCTGCCACTTACATGACGAGAGACTTAGAACGGTGTCTCCCTGTGCTGACCCTACCTTCCTCACGAGAACGGAGGGAGCAGGTGGGCTAGTCTGTAAAACGCGCTTGCTCTTCTTCCCTCACAAACTTCTGTGACCTGGGCCGGCTCCGGCTCCTTATTTCTTAGGCAGTTTCTCTCTTTCTTTCTTTCTTTTGTTTTGGTAGAGCCACTGAGCCCAATCCCTGGCCCTCTCCAGGTCCTGATTTCTGTCAGAACTCATTTGCTTCTGGAAAGAGAGACAGACTCACCCCGATTTGCCTGAACGTTCCTGGTTTTCTCACCAGGTGCTCCGGGAAGCCCCTCCCCCTGCAGGCCAGGACAGCAGTGCACCCCACTTCCCCGCCTCCTCATTACAAAGTCTGCCCTGCTGGCCCGGCTACCCACACCCCAACATGCCCATCCCTCCTGACCTCTAGTCTCCCCCAAAGCCGTCCTTCCTCCCAAAGGCCCTTTCTGTACTCTCTGCCAGCTCCAGCACCCCTTGCTGAGTGCTTCCTGGCACCGCCCGGAGCCTGGCCTCCCTGGCCGTCCTTAGGGCTCCCCCCGGCTCAGCACACGGTGGGCACTAAGCTCCAGCACCTAGCCAGCCTGTCCCCCACACCTCCGCTCTGGCGGTTGGGCTCAGTGGCCTCTCCCAGAGGTGGCTCAGCTGGTGGCACTGCCAGCTCCCTGGTGGCATCTGCTCTGTTCTGACCCCACCATCCAGGGGCCCTAGACTGAGGCCCTGCAGCCCCACAGCCCACAGGTCACCTGCTGATCTTGCTCACAGGACGCTCTAGGCTCTTGGTGAATGAAAGCTGGACAGTGCTGCCCGGCAGCTGGTAAGGAGCTGGGACAGAAATCTGACCTTTGTCTCAGATCTCAGCTGGGCCAGCTGGAGGCCAGGACTGGGCGGGCAGCAGAGTCCTACACAACAGCGGCCCTCTGGGGAAGGTGGTGAGGGCGAGAAGGGAGGACCGGAGGGAGGGACACACAAAGGGCCTCCTGGCCGCAGCCTTCCATCCTGTCAGGACTGGGAGGTGGGAGGCCAGGCAGGCTGGCGCTGCAGGGAGCTGAGCTGGGAGGCAGTGAGGTGCCCCACCCGAGGCAGGGCGGGCTGGTGCGGTGACCCCTCGCAGACACCCAGAGCCCCACTTCCTCTGAGGAGACAGCGTGCAGAGCCTGGTCGGCACACATTGGAGATGACGGGTGTCGTGACTCGGGCAGTCGGCCCTTCCTGTGCAGCTGCCCTGGAAGGGCCAGGGCTGGGTGTGGTTCAGACCCCTGAGCATTGAATGCTTCTGTCAGAAAGCACCCAGGGCAGCAGGCACACAGAGCAGCTACTACTGAGCTCCGATTCTGTGCCTGTCACGGTGCCGAGCACTACACTTCCTGATTCATTCAACACACGCTAGGCACTGGGGATGTGCATGGTAACAACGGTCCCTCTGTCCTCTGCTCACTCCTCCCTGCTCTGTCACAGGCTAGCATTACAAATGAAGAAACAAACTCAGATGGCCAGAGCAATCCCTACCCCTGTCCACACCGCCCAGTTCCCAAGGGCCCAGGGACCCTCCTCTGAGATCCAGAGGCCCTGCAGGCACAGATGGCTGCTTCCTGCAGCTTCCGGGAAGATGTGAATTCCAGGGGGCCTGGGACCCCGTGGCCAACATGTCCCTGCCTGCCGTGGCCCCCCTGCCCTCCAGCCCAGGGGTTCATTTTACTGGGGTGTGTGGGAGCTGGAAGAATTGTATTAGGCTCCTTGCTAGGGCCTTGTTGAAGGAGGGAGACCCACTCTACAGATGTAAAAATGAAGCCAAGAAGGCAAGGGCATTGGCTCAGCCTCATGTACGTAGGCACCAGGGTGCCAGAGCCCGGTGCTCCCTGTACGGCTGACCCTGGACAGGGTCCCTTGACTCTTCCTCTCCCAGTCCCTCCAGGACTACCAAGGCCTGAACTGCTCTGGGTTCTGTCCAAAGCCTGCTGGCACCTCTGCCCAGCCAGACTTAGCTCTGCCCGCTCCCAAGGCCATCCCCTCGTTCCAGAGTGGTGAGGGAGAGGGAGGCCTTCTTCCCCCAGAGCAAAGACTATCCGGGTCAGGAGTAGGTCTCAGATCCCCTAGTTGGCTCCCCAACCTGGGCGCTGCCCTGAGGGCGACTGCTCCACCCTCAGCAGCCCTAGACAAAGGCCCACATCCCCTGCCTCCTCCTCCCCACCCAGTTCAACAGTGAAAGGAAAAAACCCTCCAGTTGGCATCTGCCCTGAACACAGTTCTATTTTCTGCTCTTTTCCTGTTCAGAATCAACAGCAACATAAAATGTGAACAGGAGGGGTGAGTTCCAGGCAGCCCCTCCTATGGGGTGAGGAGCAACTGCTCTAGGCAGGAGAGGTTGCCAGAGCCCCAGGGAGGGACCCCTGAGCCCCAACAGCTCCGGCCCTGGTGCTCCCTGTCTCCCGGCCAACAGATTTGCCGGCTGGAGGGCGGTGCCTCTGACTGGCTCAGGGTTCTCCTGAAATCCAGGGCCTGGCCTTCTGTCATTGGGTCTCAGCTCAGCTGGGAATGAGGGAAGAGCTCCCTAACGACCTGTACTTTATCAAGTCTTCTCTCTGCTAAAAGCCCTCGATGTGAAGCTCGGACTCACACACCGCTGAAGTGTCGCTCATGGCCTGAGCCTGGGTAGCTCCCCAAGCAGCTCCCAGCCCAGCCCTCCACCGTGCTTCGGGCAGGCTGGGCTGGCCTCTGCACTCCTTACTTGCACATTCTTCTTCTCCCTGGAAGCTTCCTGGGCAGGGCTGTTCTGGAGATGTCTCCGGGAGCCCTGTGGTGCATGGTCACTTCTTGGTCCCCTACCAAGAAGCCCAACTTCCCACTGGGACACAGCAGCCATGTCCAGAAGCCTCATGGCTGTGATGAGAGCAATGCCTTTGTGGGGCCCCTGTGTGGGCACCTTAGGAAAAGAACACGTGTGATGCTGCTCTGGGTGGCACCCAGCACAGCAACTAGAACAGAGTAGGTGATCAGTAAATGCTTGCTGATTGGCAAAATAAAAGAACAAACAACTTTCTACTCCTAAAAGTCTGGTCCTTTACCTTCTCCTCCCTCTGTGCTAAATCAGAAGTGGCATGAGCTCCATTTCTAAAAACACACCAGGAGCCAGGCATGGTGGCACACGCCGGTAATCGCAGCCCTTGGGAGGCAGGAAGGTTACCACAAGTTCGAGGCCATCCTGGGCCATGTAGTGAGCTCAAGGCCAGCTTGAACTGCGTGGTGAGGCCCTGTCTCAAACAAACAGCACAATAACGTCACTAGAGTATATACAATGAGAGAGAAAAGGACCTTCTCGTTGAGGACGCAGTGCAGGTGGGTACAAGGAAACCTGCAGAGAGCTGCTGGGGTGAATCACAGCAAGAATAGCTCTGGCAGAGCAGATGGCCTCAGCTGCTTCTCAACCCCTGCAGGCTGAGCCATCTGAAGGGGAAGCCCCAGCTTCCCTGTGCACCTGGCTTTGCTGTGTGGAGTCCGTACCAGGCTTGGAGTCAGGGCGCTCCAGATGGCGGAGGAGACACAGGGCCCCCTCCCTCCCTTGCTGTCTCCAGACTGCCAGAGCAGGATGTCCTCGTCCAGTCCTGACCCCAGCAAGTCTACAGAGTCACTGCGGCCCACTGCCAGACCCGCTCCTCCAGGAAACCTCCTGAGGGCTGGCTGGAAAAGCAGATCTCCCTCCTGCCAGCTGTGGGTGCTCAGACCTCCAGCTGTTGGAAGACACCCCTGTCCCCTTCCCTGCCCTGATGGAGGATCAGACACCAGAGAGAGTCAGGGACCCAGGGACCTGCGGTGTGGTGGATCCACAGCGGGGGGAGGCAGAGAGCTGGCACCAAGGGGTGACACCTCCCGCAGGGGAACTCAGTGACTGGGTTTGGGCCGGCTCTGGGTGAGGGAGGAGTGGAACAGCAGAGGCCAGCGCTTCTGCACGCACTCTGTGTAAAAGGGTTAACGGACACGGCCTTAAGTATCCTGTGCGTGAGGAGACACCAGGCTAAGCCAGCAGAGCTTCGGAGCATCTGCTGACGAAGGCCAGGCTGTGCAGCACTTCTGAGACTTATCTGACTACGGAACCCCGGTGAAGGCACCATCTTGTCCCCCGAAACACACCTTGGAGGGATTTGGATCTGTTTGCACTGACTTCTCCTTTTGTGGTGGAGGAGACAGATCCAGAGATGCCCTGCAGAATCGAGGCAGAGGCCAGGGCACTTCCTGTCTGGTCTTTTATCCTCTGAGTCGTTGCAGCAGAACAAGTCCTGGGCACAAGGAGTCGCGAAGAGGGCCAAGGGCATGGGGCAGCCCAGTGTCCGTGGAGAAGCCTCCACTCAGCTCCCCAGACCACGATGTTCCCCAGGCAAGTCAGGTCACAGAGCGAGTCCTACATCCAGCTCGGTGCCTACTTAGGGGGCCAGATAGGTTGGCATGGAGCCTGGCACGCACAGAGGTCAAGCATTCCAGTTCTCGCTGACACTTCTCAGCAGTGTGGCTGCAGGGAAATATTGACCCTCTGTGCCTCAGTTTCCCCATGGGTACGACGAGGCTGACAGAGATGGCGACACCAGCACACGTTAGGAGGATTCGACAGTTAATTCCTCCCAGAAGCTACTGACACTCGTAAGCGCCCTGAGAAACAGCTGCACACACCCGCCCAGGTAGGAGTCCCTGGGTCCCACTGCATCCTCGGTGAACCACCGATCTCCCCGCCGTAGCTCAGCTTCCCGAGCTAGAAAATGGAATGATGAGGTAATCACTGGGCTTTCGCAGCTTAATTCCTACTGTGTGCTGAGAACCGGGCCGCGGCATCAACACGAAAGCTGTTAACTCATTATTTTATCAGGGACTCGGGGAAACAGGGACATAACCAACATGGAGTGAGGAGACATCAGAACACAGCATGTACTGTGCTGTTTCCCAGGCCCCGGGAGCCAACTCCAGAAACCTGGGGCTGAGCTGAGGCAGGGCAGGCACCCGGAGCTGCTGGCCAGGCTGAAGTGGCTCCCTGCTGCCCGCTGCCCAGGTTTCAGAAGGGGCTCCTGGAAAAGTCCAGACCAAAGCCCCAGCAGCCTGAGCATTCGCCCAGCCCCGGCACTGCTCCGGGCTCCCAAGGCCAGGCCTGGTTTTCTGCCTGGGTGTCTCAGCGTCCGGAGGAGCCCACCGCTTCCTTCTGACCCTCTGGCAGGGAGGCGCTGAGCAGGAAGTCAGAACAGTGATGCCCCAGAGTCCTGTTTCCTTCTCCTGTAATTATGAACGCCCACACACTTTAAGTTCTTATACTCTGTGTCCTGCTAGGGAATTTGACACTAGCAGGGGCTTTCCCGCGTGTTTATTGTCATCCTTAGCAGTGACCGCGTGAGGTGCATGGGGCTTCTTCCCCTCCTGCACACGGACAGCTGAGCACCACGAGATGCTGCTCTGGCTCTGGCGTGCTGAAATCCACATGCACACACACTCGCATGCACACATGCGTGGATAGTCAAGCTGGACGTTCCTGATCCGCACACCAGAGGAACGTATTCCCAGAGCAAGAGCTAAGTTTTCAGAGACCTTACCGGATTCCAGGGATTGTTCCAACTACGTTATAAACATATTTTGCATAAGTCTCAAGGTAGCTATCCGAATGGATATTATCCTTATTTATTTTTAACAAATAGAGGAAAGCGGGCTGGCATCCTCACAAAACAGACTCCGAGTAAAACCTCAGAGCTGTCTCTTAGCTGCTTCCTGGCTGGCTTGGTGTTGGGCTGGAGGAGTGGGGGAGCCTCAGTGACAGGGGCCTCCTCTACAGGTGCCCGCAATATTTCTTCCAGGGAAGAAGAGTGGACCCTGGAGCTAGGCCTGTCTGGATCCCAATTCTAGCCCCATCCTTCCCGGGCCCTCGCCTGTGCTCTCCGAAGCCTGCCCTGGCCCTGGTCTCAGCGGAGTGTGTTGTCACAGGGTCTGTGTACAAATCTGCCGTTGACCATGCGCCTGGCTGTGCCCTATGGAGGCTGCCCTGCCTCTGCCTCCCACACCTCCTTTGGGAAGAGGAGCTCACGGCTGTTAGCTCAGAAGCCCATTGGCCTGGAGGGGCCGGGTGAGAAACAGACAGCACTCGGGAATGTGAAAGGAGATGCGGTCACTGAGGGCAGCCCAGGCCTGCTGGGCTGCGGGCCTCCCCTGAAACTCTGATGCCACCAGGGACAGAGCCCTGAGCCGGGTGCTGCCCAGCGCTGCTGCCACTGCTGCACCTCAGCTTTCTCTCACCACCGGGGGTGGGTGCCCTGCAGTCCCTGGGTGCACCTCAGACCCACCCAGGCCGCATGCTGGGAAGCGGGGGACACGAGGCTCCCTCCATCTGCAGAACACTTTGTCATGTGGAAAGTCCCGAGTGGAGAGGCTGACGACTGATCCCAGCTGATATCTCGGCCTCGTTTCTGATATTTCCTGTGGTCATCTCCTGTCCCTTCCCAGCCCAACGTGACCGGGGCCTCCTGGGGATGCCATTGTCCTCCTGACCGTTGGATCTGGGGCCACTCCCTCCTGTAGAGCTGTCTGGTCCTGCCACCCAGAGCTCTCCTGTCTCAGCCTGCCTTCCTGTCACAGCAGGGAGCCTCCCTGGGGTCCATTTAAACTGAGGACAATGGCCCTAGATAGAGCCCTGGCCTCCTCCCCACAAAACCAAAATTCTCAGATGTGGAAGCACAGCAGCTCTGCTGACCTCCGGCCCCAGAATGTGAACAGTCCCTACTCACTGGTGGACAAAGAACCGAAGTGAAGAAAGCCACCCCACCCCCATGGAGGCCTCAGAGGGAGGCCAGGCTGCTGCGGCCCCGCCCCGAGTCTGCTGTGTTCTGCACAGCCACCCATGGGTGCAGCCCCGTGGCTGTTATTCCACTGCATCCAGCGTGCGTAAGGAGGGCAAGGCAAAGACCCTGTCAGCCCTCTCAGAGAGGTGTGCTCAGGACAGGAGACACTGTCAAGCTCCTGGGTGGAGAGTCTGGCAGGCCTCCATCTGTTACCCTCCTGCAGACATTCAAGGCTCTCTCCTGGTGTAGACACAGAGCTGGGGCAGCGATGGTCCTGCTGGGCGAGAAGCCCTCACACGCACTGTCCCTGGAGCCTCTCGAGGCAGTCAGGGCAGCAGCTATGCCCAGCTGACCCACGCCAGGCCCAGGTCCCACGTAGACCCAGGACTAACTCCCAGGCCTGACTCAAGGCTCTTGGCATCAGCCCTCTTGGCCCCGTCAGTCCTGCGCACCAGAAGTTTGGGCTGGATCCCGAGCAGGGTTCAGGGACTCAGGTTGCAGCAGGACTGGGGCAGGGTGGCTGTGGGGAGCAGAGAGCTCTGTGCTCAGCAGAGGACGCCCCTTGCCCCCAGGCTGTGGGGATCGCTCCATTTCTCCTGAGCATGGCTTCCCAAGGGAGGGGACACACAGGACGCACTGACAGAGCCACTGTCAGAGGATGAGGGGTCCTTGTGGGCCCTTCCACTGCACTTTGCTCTGGCATTGGGGTCGTCAGGACCATTTTCCAGCACAAAGCACAGCTGATACCTGCAGTGTGTTAGTGTCTGAGGCTGCCCACAGCTAGAGCGACTAGAAACAGCAGGTGTTTGTCCTTGGGCAGTTCTGGGGGCCAGAAGCCCGAAGGGAGGGCCTCACCCCTCGACAGACCCCAGAGGAGATCCCTTCCTCCTCGTCCAGCTTCTGGTGGCTCCAGGGGCTCTCCAGTTTGTGGCTGTGTGAGCGCAGTCTCTCCTCACCTTCACAAGACTTTCCCTCCGACCTCTCTCCTGTCTTGGGGATGCATGTGGCTGGACTTAGGGCCCAGCTGGGCAATCTTGGGCGAGCTCTTCTCAAGCTCCATGCCTTCAGGATGCCTGCAGAGGTCCTTTTCCAAGATAGGGTGGTCCATAGATGTGGGCTTAGGGTGCAGCTTTGTGGGGGCCCTTTCAGCCCAAAAATGCACGAAGTCTTGAAACAGAGCCAGGCCGGAATCTTTACTGTTGCCCTTGCTGGCTGGTCTTGAGCAGGTCCAGTTAGCCCCTCGGACCTGATCTCCTTGTCCTCCTACAGGGAACCACCTGAAGGGTCATTGGGAGAGGTGAAGGACTTCCTGGTCGGTGGTATGCAGCACAGTGAACAGCATCGATGGCACCAACAACAGCAAGGGCGCCGATGAAGAACTGGCCCGGGAAGGGAGGTGACACAGCGCCTCGGGCGGCAGCAGGCCTGGACTCAGGCTCCCTCACACCAGAGTCTGTCTCTCTCCACGCACCCTGTCCTCTTGCTGCGTGTGCTGCAGCTCCATCGCGCTCCTCCCCAGCGTCCCCTGCTCTTCTGAGCCAGGCACCGTGGCCCTCGGCAGGAGAGGGGACGGCACCTTCCGGGGATGCACAGCTGACTCTCGGTCCCAGGAAGTGACAACAGGACCAGAACTGGGCCTTGAGCCGCTCCAAAGGTAGCAGGGAAACCCCGCTTGGCCCTGGGCTGAGAAGCAGCTGGCCGCAGCGTCAGGCAGGGTTGCTGGCCACCGCAGCAGGCGAGGGGTGGGCTCTTGCCAAGTGCCGTCTGGCCAGCCGACCTCCCATGGTGGTAGGACTTCCCACTGGGTTTAGCTGAGAACACCCACCCAGGGTTTAGAGAAAAACTCAGGCTTTCCCCACACTGAGCAGCCCCATGCAGGCAGAGGGCAGAGGGCTGGCATCCGCAAAGCAGGGCAGGACTCGTTCCTCCCTCTGAGTTCTTTCGAAACCTGATCTGTCCCTTTCCCCCCAAAGACAGGGCTGACTTTGATCTTGAAAGCCTCTGCCACTCAGATGTCTGATGTTCCCTGCCTCCGGAAGGGGCCTGGCTGGCTGGACCAAGGGCAGCCTTGTTTGTGCAATTGCTGCTGACTGGGCCATGTGGCTTGGTGCTAGACCCTGGAGAGGCCTGGTGCTGTAGGTCCCTGGGCAAGGGGTTCTGGCTCCCCAGGATGGAATAAGTGCAGAGGCAAGAACAGCCTCGATGGCCAGGTCCCCAGGAACACCAAGGAAGATCATTCGATCATCACCAAGGAAGTTGGTGGAGCAGCAGGGAGTGGAAGAGAACAGGAGGCTCTACCTTCTGCGGAACCACGACAAGGTCTGGCTGAAGGGAAAGGGGGAGAAGACAAGGGCGAAGGCGGGTATCATGGTGGGAGCAGGCCTGAGGGGGGCGGAGGTGGCTCTTGGCCAAGGCAACTCGTAGGTGCCGAGACCTCCACTCACGGCAGCATCCCGAGCTAGCCGGGCTGAGGACAGAGCCTGTTCCATCCAGCTGACCAGCAAGTCTCACCGGATGCCGTGTCTGTGGTCTGTACCGTGCCTGCCCCAGAGACAGGAAGTGGCCCTGCCCCAGCCTCTGTCTGACAGGGCGGCCACCCTGCAAGAGCAGACACATGGTCAAAGCTCAGTGTGGACTCCCCCTTTGTCACCGCTCCTTGGGCCTGTGTCAGGTCCAGGGCACCCCACCCAAACCCTGGGTGAGCTCTCGAGAGAAGTCTGCGTGCGGGGCTTTGAGGACTGCACTGCGCAGGTGTCGTGGGATCCTGTAGCCAACAGGTCTGGCCCACTTTCCCAGCCGCTTTGCTGTGCCCTCACTTCCTGTCTCCCAGGGAAACTCCCCAGCTCCTGGAGCACACCCAGGGGAGGCTGGGCAGGATCACGGCACCAGCTCTGTACTCCACACTCAGTACCCAGAGCCGCTTTTCTCCTCCCCTTCCTATTCTATCCTGGCCAAGCCCAACTCCACAGCCAAACAAACCCAGTGGCTCACAAACGGGGACAGCTCCTCCTCTCCGTGCTGCCAGCTAAGATCACCAGAGGCCTCTCTACAGAGAGCTGCACTTGTCAACAAGGATCTCATCTCGGCAGGGTCCCTTTCCAGTGTCTACTCAGACCACCAGGGGCTTGGGCCGGGGCGCCGTCCATTCCCCGCAGGGATCAATCAGTAAGGTGTCGGTGCCTCCTGGACAGGCGCAGCTGGCCCAGCCTGTGAGGGTGGAACACATGAAGTCCCTGAAGGAAGGGTGTCGGGGCAGATGTGCCCTGCGATGCCAGTCTCAGAGCAGGGTAAAGTGGCCTCTCAGTGCGGCTCACAAGGCCCCTTGGAGTCTGTCCGTCACGAGTCCATCCAGCCTCTACCGCCCCACCTGCTCCTTGTCCCAGGAGATGTGTGCTATCCGTTAGGTCCTGAGCAGGTTGAGCTACCATGTGCCACAAACTTCACCCGGCAGTGACCGCGCCCAGGACACTCACCTCCAGTCTATGTGGAAAATGTCTTCTTATCTTTGAACAACCAAATGGGACTTTGGCTTCTGGTAATAAAAGTAGGTGATGCTCACAGACCAGAGTGGTGCTACTGGGTCTCAGTCTTCCAAGTCCGAAGAAAGTGTTTCAATCATTTCCCAAGTCTACTGCCAGCAAATTAGACCATTGCAGAGGCGACATGCAGAGCACAGGCATTTGAACAAAATCGCTGAGACATTTGAAGAGGCCTTGGCTAGGACACCAAAGACCTGGCCCTGTAGGGTTGGCAGGGACCCCAGATGTCCCTCCCAGTCCTGGGACCATTCCAGAGTCACTCACCAAGATGCTCCCAGAAGAAGACTGACTTCTCAGCCTCCTGCATCGCACCAACTGGAGCACTGAAGGTGAGAGGGCCTAGAGGCTGGCGGGAGGGGATCGCAGAAGGCAGAGCCCCTGTGGAGGCAGAGGGTCTCTCTAGCTACCTCGGCCATGCAGCTGCCCCGCCCTGCTACTCCCACCGGCCCTCGGGGGAGCGGCTCCCTTCTCTGGTCCTAAGAGCCAAGGAGGCGGGTCGGGGTGCAGCTGACGGGGAGCCAGAGCTGTTTTCATGACCGCATGGCATGGGTTTCATTTCCAAAGGAGGAAGCCTTTTCGTTTTGAAATGAGTCACCGTGGGCAGGCTGCGAGGTGTGACATGTTCCTCTTCATCTCTCCTTTTCCTTCTGGAATTTCAGCATTAAGTCTGGCAGTGGAAGTAGGCAAGATTTAACAAAGTCTGTAGAACACTCCTGCCTACTTTCCCAGTGTTCCTTTACTAACTCCAAGGAAGCACGCTGGGGACGGAGGGGTGCATGGGCCCCGAGTGCCAGAAGACTGGGTGGAGACCTGGTCAGCATCACCTGGAGAGAGCTCCAGCCATTCTGAGGTAGCCACTCCAGTAGGCACCTGACTGTGACCAGGCCACGGTCAGGCCCAGCCCCAAGAAGAGGCTGGGCCCTGGAGTCAGTGCAGGCCAGGATGCTGGAGGAAGAGGACAGAGGAGCCTCTGTTCCAGCTGTGTCTGCAGCGCTGTTTGATATTTCCTTAAATAAGATTAGATTGAACCTTCTGAAAGGTTCCACCTTATGTAAGTGCTACCTTCAAAAATAGAAACCCCGCTTCATATTATTTTCAGCTTTCTACAAAGCGAGCCCTGGATTCTTCTACAAGTCTTTGTCCGAGGCAGATGGGGGAGGTCAGGAGTCAGAGGCCCAGAGGTACTGAGGTGATGTGTCTTTTAGAAGCGTAGGCTCCTTGGGGCAGGGGGCCCTGTGGTCACTGCCCACTGCTCCGTCTGCAGGCAGGTCCATCTCGACACCTGAGAGGACCAGGGCTGGGCCCATCCACAGTTCCCAGACAGTTCCTGCGTCCTGGGGCTGTCCTGGCTCTGCACAGAGACAGCCAGCCCAGATCCCCAGCTGCAGGCTGGAGGGGTGACTGCTGGCGCCATCCCTCCCTGTGTTGGGTTCAGAGCTTCCGGCCTCTCCTTTGCCATCTTCTCATACCCCGCAGGGACAGGCTGGCCTCCCTGGCCCATCCCCACATAACCTGCGAACTGAGACACTGGGCAGATGGCAGTGCCTAGTCAGTACTTGCTGGGCCAAGGCAGCCAATGCCCCAGCCCAACGCCTGCCGGCTGTGAGCGCCTCCTTGGTGACCCCCAGCTTACTGCTGCCTTTACGCCACCCGTCAGCACAACTGCTTCAGAACCTTGTCCCCATCAAGACACCGGCGGCCGCAGGGAGGATGGGAGCCACCTGGTAGATTCAAGAAGGAGCGGCTCCATGGTCCCTTTCTGAGGATGTGTGGCTTCTCACCTCTCTATTTGGTCCAGGCAGAGGAGACCTGGGGCTGCCGTCACCTGCATGTCTCTACCAACCAAGCAGTGGCCAGGTGCCCTGCATCTGAGGCCCAAAAGCCCCAAGTCCCCTCTGGAGTCAGGTGATGCAGGAGTGAGCCCCTCCGCCATCTTTGCATCACCAGGTGCCGCTGTGGGGACCCAAGGCGGGTCCTGGGGGGTCACATCATGTCGCGGATCAGCAGGGAGTAGCTGAGACTCAGGAACCAAGAGTCCCACAGGAGCCTTTGCCTACAATGAGTCAGGGGAGGCCCGCAGCTGTCTTCCTTGCCTAAAACGTCCCTCGGGGAAGTGTTCAGCCACCCCTCAGGGGGCTCCTCCCATGGCAGGAAGCCAGAGTTAAGGGGAGAAGCAGTAGGAGCTGCTAATGTGGCCCCAAGCCCAGTGCCCACCTTGCTGAGGCACCCTGAGTAAGGCTCTTGCATTTCCCTGCCTTAGTTTCTCTGTCTGCTGCATGGGAGCACAAAGTTTCCGGGACAGCCAAGGCATGGATGACTAATGCTGCGCCCCATCTCAGGAGGAGGCCCCTGGCCAGTGAAGGGGAGGTCTGTGCACCAACCTGTCCCTGTGACATGGAGACTGCACCCTCAGTGGACTCGCATTGGTCTTTCGGGGCACTCTGCCTCTGCTTCAGTCTACCCTTCCTCTCTGCCAGTGTGCCTGTGCACCTGGGGGTACACGGTCTCAGTGTAACAGCTGCCGCCAGTGTCTGCTGAATGGTGTGAGGACCCTGCCAGCACACTGTCCATGCTGAGATGGGCTGGGCACTGCCTTGGCGCCTGTCACACGTGTCACCAGGGAGAACCAGAGCCAAAGCCAGCCCCATGGAATTCTGTTTTCAGCGGTCGCCAGACAGACACGTGGAGAGCTGGAAACCAAGAAGTGGAGAAGAGGACCAAAGAAGCCACCCCTGGGTCCCTGGGAATCAGGGGGAGTGTGCTGAGTGGAACATGGGAAGGGCACGGCCAGAGGAAGGCCCGGCAAGTGATGGCACCTGCATTTGTCCTACGGCTGCCACAAATCACTGCACACTCGGCCTCACAATTCTGGAGGATGGAGTCCAAAAGCAAGCTGCCATCCAAGTCTGATCCTCCCGCCCCAGTCCTCTCTGAGTGCCTGCTGATGCTGACAGTGCTGGGCCAGCCCCAGCCCTGCCCATTCATGCCCACAAACATGCCCGATACCAGGCATGATCCTCCCAGCAGACCACTGTCTGGGGCACAGGCCTGCAGGGAGAAGGGCATGCAGTGGGCAAGCCCCAGCTGCCGGGAAAGAGGCGACCCTTGTAGCCCAGCGCAGCAGTCCTGGTTGGTCCCCAGAGGGAGCTGCTTGTTTAACTGGATTACTGCAATTGCGGCTGTTGATATACAGGCTGACTCAGCAGGCCCGAAAGTCAAAGGCCACAGGGGCAACAGAGGCCCAGCTCTCTGGGCAGCAGAGGCCTTTGTTTCGGTCACCTAGATGCTCTTGGCTGGCAGCAGCCTGTTCCGGGTCTTGGGCAGAGCCAGGCACAGGAGGTGTGGCTGCTGCCTGGGGTGGCTGTGACAGTGACCAGCTCTTCCAGCTCCTCACTCATGGCCCTGCAGGCTGCCAAGACCCAGCACCACCTGCTGTCCTGGCCACTCAGAGCCAGGTGCTGAGAGGCCCCGGGCCTGTGGGAAGGGCTCTTGCTCTGTGCACAGCTCCAGGAGGAAATGCTCCCTATGGGCACATGCAGCCCTGGGCCTCCAGGGGCTCTGGAGGCTCTCTCACCCCAGTCTGCAGCCCTAACTGGCTAGCAAGGACTTTTCTGCCAGGTACAGTGGTGCCCACCTGTCATCCCACCTGCTCAGGAGGCTGAGGCAGAAGAATCGCCATTCTGAGGCCAGCATGCACAACAGGGCAAGACCCTGTCTCAAAAAAAATAAAGAATAAAAATTCCAAATGTTTTTAAAAAGATGCCAAGGATAAAGGGACTTCAAGTATATTCTCTAAATATTTGCTGGAGCACAGTGCTTTGCTCAACACCACCAAGGACAAGGATGGCTTTCCTCCTGCTGGCACCATGCAGAGCCCGACTGGTCAGACTGGAGAGAGAGAAAGAGAGAGAGAGAGAGAGAGAGAGAGTGCGCACCAAGGCAGTGGGTGTGGCCAAGACCCTCCGCGTACTAACAGGAGGCTTCCCAGACCCGGAGCAACCAGGCTTCCCACCCTCCTCTGCACAGCTGAGCCCAGACCCGAGGAACAGCGTGTCAAGCCCCGAGACGCAGGGACACCTTTCCAGCCTAGGCATCCTAAGTCTTACGTGATGGGTACTGCAGTCAGCTAGGGCCACCAGCGGCACCCTGTGCTGAGCGGCAACATGGGTCTGGGTTTGGATTAACCTGTGGCTGTGTTCACGTCCCACCTCCACCACTCATGGCCTGTGGACCCCACGAAGGTCAATCAGAACCCCAGCCCCACTGTGAAAAGGAACGATCTGACATTCAGCGTGGTAGGGAAAATTCCAAGGCACAAAAAGCACCCACATCACAGCGAATGTCAACAGTAACTGCTGCTATTTTGTCCAGCTGAAAGTAGTTTAAGAGATTAATTATTTTAAGACTTTTATCTATCTGTTTAAAATCATGTTTTATTTTATGAATAGCATGAATGGAAACCGAGAAGAAAGAAAGCAGCCACTTGGCCCCTTAAACCTTGGACTGAGTTACTGGACTGGACGTTCAGAATAAATTGATTTCAGAAACAGTTTGTCCTGAGATGTAGGGAGAAGCCCAGAGCAGGAGGCCCGGCTTCCTGACTGGACCAAGGACAGCCCGACCTGGCCAGCTCTGCCGGGCTGTGGGTGGCCTGGCTGGAGGGGCTGACCCCTCCTGTGTGTGTGTGTGTGTGTGTGTGTGTGTGCGCGCGCGTGTGTGTCAGGGCCTTCACACTGTGCTATGTGCCCAGCCCAATTTCTACTCTGAGACAGGGTCTCCCTCAGTTGCCCAGGCTGGACTAGAGTTTGTGATTTTCCTGCCTCAGCCTCTCAGAGTCTCACAGGTGTTTTCCTTCCAGTCTTGACTGAAGAACAGCTCTGATGAGACACCAGACTCCCCTTTCTAGTAGGGGACCAGACTGCCGCTGTCACCATAACCATTCTGACATGAAATGATATCATGTCTTCGATTTCTTTTTCCCCGAGTGGCCAACGGTGGCTTTTTCCCATCTCTTATCTCCCATCCCTGTCTCTTCTCTGAAATGCCTTTTACCCATTCTCCAGTTGGATTGTTTGTTTTTATATAGGGGCCGTGAAGAGGTTTTGTATGTTCTGATGATAGGCCTTGGTTGCGTACAAGGGCTACAAGTACTCAGTCCCAGCTTAGCAGGGTCTTTCCAGGGTGGGGTCCACCTTCGCAGTGTTCCCTGGCGGGGCATGAGAATGCTTGTTGGGTGCCCTTCTGGGAGTCACTGTGCACTGCCCCTCGCTCAAGGCTGGCACCGGTTGTTTTCTCTCCAAGGCCGCCCAGAGAGGTCCAAGGGACAAGGTGGCCAGCCATGCCCAGGTAGCCTTGCCCCGACCCCAGACCCTCTAGAAGCTGCTGGGTCAGGCGGGTTCCAGAACAGGGCTGCCAGCTCCATGCTCCTTGGGAAGCACAGTGCATGCTCACTGTGAGGCCCGGGACGGTATCTGACCAGTGGGTCCCTGCACTTGGGTGGTCCCGCGACCAGCCAGCACGCAGGTGCCCAGTGGAGTGAGAAAGTGGGATTGTGGACTGCTGTGACTGCCACACTGCAGATGTGGGGACTTGCACTGCACTGTAGAAACTTCCTAAAGGTCTTGATTAGCCCTTAACTGGACCCTGGCTGCAATGAGATTAGGCCCCGAGGGAAGGGAGCTGCTGGAGGCTTTGAGGCCTGACTCGGGCAGCCAGGCTCCACCAGGCGAAGCTTAATTAGCTTCCACTTACAAGAACTAACGTCTAATGACTCACGAACCCCTGCCGAGTACTGTATCTCCAAGTCCCAAGTCCTCTGCATTCTGCAGCAGTAACTTGGAGATGACCTCACTTCCCAGGCCCTTGGTTTGCCCTGAACAGCTGGCGACCCTGGTGGCTGACCCAGGACAGAACTTCCTGACAAAAAGGCCCCGGACGAGTTAGTCCCCTGGGTCTCCTGGGTGGCAGGGAGGGATCACCCGAGTGCCTACAAGAGCCCTGTGCCAAATCCTCCCCAGCAGTGGGGAAACTGAGGTCTGGGGCAGGGTGGGGGACGGGCCAAAGCTCAGGAGCAGACTGGTAGATTCTGAGGTCAAATGGCGAGGCTCTTAAAAAAATGTTTTCTGTAAAACACACTGTGCAAATTTACTCAGAAACTTGCATAAATGACAGGGAATGAAATTCCTGAAATTCAACTTTCCAATCTAGGTCATGAAACCAAAAATTTTAACAAAAAATTTTTTTAAGCATTTAAATGGCAAGAGATTGATGAAAAGATATTAATTAAATGTGTAAAAAAAAGAAAAACCGGGCCAAATATTTACAAGTTATATAAAAGACAAAAGTTAATATGTCTTATAAAGAAGGAACATCTAAAACTTAAAGGAAAATGGGGAAAACATACCATTTAAAAATGATTAAAATGACTCTTTTTTTTCCTGGGTTTTTGAGACAAGTTCTCACTGTCTAGCTCAGGCTGGCCTTGAACTCACAATCCCTCTGCCTCAGCATCCTGAATGCTGGAATTACAGGCGTGCACCACCATGCCCAGTTTCTCAAAATAGCTCCTAAGCATGCAAGAAAAAAACCTACTCAAATTTGCTCAGAAAAAGAGAGATGCTAACTAAAACCACTCCGAAATAACATTTCATCCATTGGCAAGAATCTTTCAAAAAAGTTTGATGATATATACTTTTGCAGGGGCGGTGGTATCTCCAAACTTGGAATGAATACAACCCTATGGAGCCCAGTGACTATTCTCTCTTGTCCCAGTAATCTGGCGTTCAGGAACCTCTCCCAAAGTCATACCGACAACGTTGTAAAAACACACGTACACATGGCTGCCATGGCCTTAGCCACAGGCTGGCCTTGGCTCGGGTGTTCGTCAGTTGGTACCTAATGTACACCTGCCAAATGGAGGGGAGTACAGCAGAAGGGAGAATGAAGGCTGCGCTTACTGCCAAGTGTTCTGCCAGCTGTGCAGTTAATTGAGAAAGCTACATACGATACCATGTTCACATTATGCTACTGTTCATCCAAGAAAAGAAAGGATAAAAATATAGTATTATCGATTAAATAAAGATTATAGAATAAAATGTGTGTGCTGAACTCCTACTCCCTAGTGAGATGGTGTTTAGAAATAGGGCCTTTGAAGGTAATTAGGCTAAGATGGGATTCTGAGGGTGGGGCCCTCAGGAGAGGATTAGTGTCCTTATAAGAAAAAATGCCAGAGAGTTCCCTCTCTCTATAAAGACAGGACCAGCTGAGCACACAGCAAGACGATGGCTCCCTACGAGCAAAGAAAAAGGCCTCAGAATGAGCCCTACCTTGCTGACATCTTGATCCTGGGATTTCTGATCTCCATAACTGTAAGAACTAAATTCATACTGCTTGAGGTGTCTGGACAATTTGCATTTTTCTACAGCAGTCTAGGCTTACACATACCTTGGCCGTGGCTGCTAAAGGCCACTTCCCTGCAAAAGGAGCCACATGTCTTAAAGAAATGGCCAATTCCAGGTCCAGAGAACGACACATACAAGAGCCAAATGCTTCTGGTAATACCAAAGCCGAAACAGATTGGAATGTTGTCAAAAGGACTCAGTAGCTCATCAGAACACACACTCGGCTACAAGGGGACAATTTTTTTTTCTTTTGGGTATTGGGGATCTATCTTGGGACCTTGTATTTGCAAGACAGAGGGCAGAACCACTGAGCTAATTCCCCGGCACCAGGGGACAATTTGATTTGCAAGTCAAAAATGCACAACAAACACTCCTAAATCCATGGGTTCAAGATGGCACCAAAACAGAAAAGCAAAACCACACTGGTCACTTTTGGAAGACTCCAAGGAACCAAACTCATTATTTAAAAAACTGCAAAGAAGCATTAAGCAAATATAGTAATCAAGCATTTTCCATCTCTCCAGCCTGAGTTGGGCCTCAAGATAATCACCTCACCAGTGAAAACAATTTCTCTTTTCAGAAATACTCTAACCAATGCATGAAGAAGGGGCAGCAGGCCCTGAACCTCTCCATGTTCACCCCATCCACGAGAAGACGAAGACACAGCCTGAGGGGCTGACACCACACCGAACTGGACAAAAAGACTCTGGTGCTTTCTCCTCGAGGGACTCAACACCATCTGAGAACCTGTCTGATCTGAGGGCAGAGCTCAGCGGGAGCCCTAGTCTTACCACTAGTTTCCAAGGAACACAGGGCACAGCGTGGGCAAAGGATGCTGGGAGACAGCCTTGACCATCCAGACTCCAAAGGTGCAGCGCAGATGTCTTTACACAGCTAGACACCGAGGGCGCAGCAAGAGCAAGAGAGGAGCATTTAAGAGACAGCAACTTACTAATCATGGTGACCCCAGGGTTCTTAGGTCTCCGTTCTAACAAGCGAACTGTAATTACAGCATCGACAAAACCTCTCTAAGACAACTGGGAAAAGAGCCCAGGCCATTCTGCTGTGACGCAACCTCATGTTGCTAAAAATCCTCCCCTCCTGTTGCAAAATCACAATGTAGAATCCACTGGGCTTATGGGAAAATAGAGAAAGGGAAGCGATACTCAAAACCCTCACTGGTGACACATTTTTTGTTTAAGGCCGACCTTAGTAGAAAGGGCAGCACAGTTTTACCTGCATTAAAAGGTCACAGATGGCAAAGACTCCACAGTGAAAACTCTGCCCTCAGATGAGACTGAAAGCTGCTTTGAGGGGAGTCTGGTGCCGCTGAGGTGCTGTGGGAGGGTGGGTGTCTGGAGCCTGCTGGGAAGTTGTGTCATCGGGCCTGCGGCTCGCGACACGCAGAGCTGGGTGGCTGCTAGGTGATCCAGGGCTGCGGACACGTGTGCTGGCTGGCACCACACTGAGAGTGGGCAGTGCCCCTCGCGGCGCCCTGCCTACTGCCTCCAGGTGCCTGGCACGATGAGCGCCGCCCCACAGAGCCCAGAGGCCTCCTTCGGAATCTCGGAATCGGACGGGTGCTCCTCCTGCCGCCACATCCGCCCAGGGGGAAGGGACTCACCCTCCTGGGAGGTGGCCACCACGACCGCAGCACTGCAGGTGCACGCTGCTTGCTGCCCGCTGACCGCGCAGCAGACACACACGTGTGTGCATCTACCCTCTGTCCTGCTGCTCCTCGGCTTCCTGACTCCCTTCCGCATCTGTCAGCTCCCCTGCCTTCCCCGGAGACCAGACTGAGCGCACGCGTGTGCACATGTGCAGACACCACACACCACACACACATGCGTGCGCGCGATGACAAGGCCCTTGGAGTGCTGCCCCACCCCCCAGAGTTTTCCTGTCCCTTCTCTTGCCTCTGTTCTACAGGTGAAGCCACCATTTCACCCGGAATCATTTCAGCTCCCTCATATTTCCATTTTCCCTGTGTTCTGTCCACTCGCCCAGCTATGGCAGGAAGGACTAAACCCAGGCCTCACAAAGCAGGCGGTGCTGTCACTGAGCTGCACCTCAGCCCAAACCGTGGGGTTTAAAATGCAAATCCAAAAGTAACTCTCATGTTCAATCCCCTAGGTTTCCTTTCCCCTGTCCCCGGAGTAAGATCTACCATGAGCCAAGCTGCTTAGACTTTTTACCTCCCCCTTCTTTCCCACCCCTGGGCCTTTGCTGCCTCTTCCCTCTGCTATGAGGCCCACACAGGCAGAGTACACCTACACCTGCCTACTAAAACCTTGCTGCCCTCCAAGACCGCTTTCCAATGCCACCTTCACCGGGAAGCATTCCTTCTTTCTCTCTCCCCATCTTCCACCGATTCTGCCCCATGGTGCTGTCTGGTGGGAGGTCATTTGTGTCCTCTATGTTTTCCCATCCATTACTTTTTTTTTTTTTTTTCCGTACCGGGGATCAAACTCAGGACCTCGCACTTGAGAGGCAGGCACAGTACTGCTGAGCTGCATCCCCGACCAGCCCATTACTTTACGAAGACAAATCAAGGAGCATGCTGGTCCACCAGCCCACACATCACCCTGTTTCCTCCTCCCTTCCTGATCCCAGGGGGTCCTGGTACCCCGGCCCCTCTCACAAGGGCTTCCAATGGTGCATCACAGATTTCCAGGGTAGCAGCTCTGTTGCACTGGAAAGGGGGGCCTGCAGGTGCTGGGCAGAGGTGGGAAAGGGGCCTGCTGAGCCTCGAGCCTGAGTCAATGTAAGCAGTGCCATAGACCCTGTTCTCCGCAGCCTTGCGCTCCACACCCTGTGCGGTCCAGTGAGCCCCCCGCCAGGTCTGGCCTATGCCTGCGAGAGTAAGGGTTTGGATGCCAACCCGAAAGCCAGGCAACCCGAAAGCCAGGCTACTTCCCCCAGGCCTCAGAGAACCCCATTTGGAAAGGGCCAGGACAGGTGCCCTGGGGCTATGGGACGTGAGGCTTGCGGGGTGCCACTTCCTGCCCACCCAGCTCCGCAGGTCCCTGAGCCTCCCACAGGGCAGGCAGTGAGGGTGCAGCCTGGGGGAGTGGAGGGCATGACTCTATCTCTTCTGTGAGCTCCTGCAAGTCCTGCATGGCCTATGGCCTGAGCCCAGCTTCAGCCTGTCATGGACCACAGGGGCGGGACCGGAGGGGAGGCCCGGCCAAGGCCCACGTGGCCATCAGCTCCCCTGTCTGGAGCTGGCGAGGTGGAAACTTACCTCAGGTGAATTAATTTCTTTCTCCTTTCTTATCTGTAATATGAGAATAATAATAGCATTTTCTTCACAAGGTGATACTAAAGATTAAATGTCATTTCCTACTAGGATGGCTGTAATTTAAAGCAAGGAAAGTCACAAATGTCAGTGAAGCGGTTGGCGCCTTGCTGGCAGGTGTGGAAAGTGGCGCGGGCCCTGTGGACAGTGCTGGAAGCCCCTCCCCCACAGCTGTCCCGTGGCCCAGCGTCCCCAGCCTCACAGGTGCATGCAAGAGTCCCGAAGCACGTGCTCACACGAAAACACGGCTGTTCACAGCAGCGTCATGGATAACAGTCCCAAGGCGGGAGCAATCCAACGTGTTCCATCAAGGAAGGGCTTGACCAAGCATGTGCCCAATGGCAGCCTATTTTCCAGCCATGAGAGAAGTGCAGTGCGATACATCTGCAAAGGGCTGTGTCCTGGGGGCGTTTTGCTAGCTAAATTTTAATCACGTGGAACACAGAGGACCTGACACTATGAGTACGCGAAGTCCAGAGCAGGCAGCGCCAGAGGCCTCGTGTCAATGCGCTGGGCACGGGGAGGGGAAAAGGGGCCCGACTGTCACGAGTGCTGTTTCCTAGGGAGCCCTGGACTAGCTCTCCCAAAGGGTGGCTTTCATGACCTGTGAGCTCTTTTTTTTTGTACCAGGGACCGAACTTGGGACTTCGTGCTTGCAAGGCAGGCGGCAGAACCACTGAGCTAAATCCCTGGCCCTGTGAGCTCTATCTTAATAATGGTTTTGGAGAAGAACAAACCACGACAGAGGCACACAGGTCAGACATGCCAGCGCCCTCCCTGGCCCCAGTAAGTGCCCAGTGAACAGCAGTTAAGGGGCAAGATGCTGGGACCCTGCACTCGGGCACTGCGCCCGGTTCCTCTTTGGAGCCATGGCCATCAGCATCCAGCCACTCAAGACTTGTGCTTCACAACCTCAGCAAATCAAAAGTGTATCTGAAAGCATGTGTTCAGCCTTGGGAACACACGGTCACTCACGGGGAGGACTGACGAGGACGTTCACCTTTGGCATTGCTTCCTCCACCCCACCTCTGCCTTCTCGGTGGTCAGGACCTAAATATAGAAACCGCGAGGCTGTTCTGTCCTGCCTCACCAGCTCAGTGCCTCTCTGTGGTCCCGGAGCGCCCACTTTCCAGGGTGCACTATTCCAGGGGAACCTCCTTCGGTGAGGAGCTGAGCTCAGGTTATGAATACATCAAAGGACATCAAAGTAACCAGTGTGTCCTCCTTTTGCTGCCCTGCAAATACCAGGCACAAGGCCAACTCCGCATTTGTCCGTTACTCTTCGCCTCCTGAATCACCTTCCCACTCTCCTGCTGCCCAAACCTCGCCACGGGGCAGGACTGTGTGCCCAGCCCCTGCCAACCATAGCCCAGGACACACAGGCCGGGCCTGGTCTGCAGCTGCTACCCTCACAGCTGTGCCGCTGCCCACCCAGGACTGCACCAGAAGCCTGCCCCACCATGAGGGAGCAGAAGCGGGCTGCTCCTGGGCATGACCACGGCCCCACAGACCTGTGCTGCCCGATGCCACCCGTCCGTGCAGGTCCAGAAAGCCAAGGAAAACATTCATGCTGTGGGAAACAGTGATCTATGTGCAGAAACTGACAGACACTCTGCGCTTTCTCCTTCCACAGCACTTCTGTGCTTTCCAGAATGAGAGCTCCCGTCCTGGCTCTGCGGGGAGCAGTGCCGTGTGAGGAGTTGAAGACACAGGATGTGCGAGGCTGCCCGATCCTCTGCCAGCCACTGCCTGAGGCCTCCCAGTGCCTTCTGTCCCCAGAGCACCTCAGTGGACTCGGCACCCATGCCAGGACATGAGCAGAGCCGGAGGGGCCGCTTCTGGGACATTTGGGGATTGCTTTTGTCCTTCCTTCCCAATGAGGTACAGAGACAGTGGGAAATAGGAGGCAGGACAGCTCCGCATAGGCCATCCCCAAGTGCCCCAGCCCCAGAACACACACTCTCCCATGCGAGCAGAGAGGCAGTCACTGTACACAGAGGCCCGGGAGTAAAGGGCAGTGCAGGAAATGGCCGGGCAGTGACACAGAGAGCCTGGCTCACAGCCGTGAACGTCACAATGTCCTGGGGCTCCTCGGGACTCTTGTCCAGAACTGGGAAATGCATGCTGAAAGCATCGAGGTCTCGGGGCCTGGCAACTGACACAGCAAGAGCAGAGACTCCAGGGCCAGAGGTGCGGGCTCCAGTGCTGCCTCTGCCGTTTACACGCTGTGGGGCCTCGCCTCGGTGACTAACTCCTCTCACTCAGTCTCCCTCTGTGCAAAACTGAGCATCAACTGTGCCTGCCTCGGGAAGCTCCTCGGAATACTTAGCATTTACTATACGGATACATGCACAGGACCGACCGACGGCGATGCCCAGTATCTGGGAAGCGGCCCTGCTAGTTAACCGGCTCTGCTTGAGGCCGTGTCCAAAACAGGCTCCGAGGTTCTGAAACGTGGCTCCTGCTTCTGACCCCCCTGAGCTGCGTGACTGCCTGTCAGTCAGATGCTCTGTGCCTCGTTCTCTCATCTGTAAGAGGGGTGACCCTAGCGCCACCAGCTGTGATCAGACCGACCCGGACCTGCCAAGGACTGAACACAGTGCCTGGTGCTGTTTTGCGTCTTAGCATTATCGGCCACCTTTGCTCAGCTGGGAACATGATCACACCTGCGGGAGAGAAGCAACCCCAGGGCTCTCATTTTCCAGACCGGAAGCTGAGGCTCGGGTACCAGGGCTGGGGCCTAGGGTCAGGCCAACTCCAGGTCCACTCAGCCATCCTCACCTTCCTCGTGAACCAGTGAGGATCTGCCAGCCTTCCCCCGAAGGCCAGACCCTCGCCATCCTCACAAAAAGATGGGCCTGTGACCTCGGGCACACCACAGCCCTTCTGCTCCTGAGATCCTGCCCTCTGCCTGCAGAAAGAGCCCTCTGCAGGGGCAGCTACCCAGCCCGAGCCAGCCCGGGAATGCCACGTCCCTTTCGCCCTGCCCCTCCCCGGCCTCTTCACCTGGAACATGAGGCTCCAGTCTGCTGAGAGCTCTGGGGATGGAAGGCTCTTTCCTCTCTTCCTCCCTCAGCACTGGAAACACAACTGAGCACTTAGGCGATTAACTTACAGTCTCTTGGGGCCCAAACTCGAGGTGACCCATGCCACGGTTCAGAGCCTCTGCTCCTAATGTTGTGGGTTCTGTGTTTTCGTTTTTTGTTTAACCCACGAATACATACAATATGCTAATAAGAAGCCCAACAGCACAGGAGTAATTGAGTTAAACACAAGAGTCTTACTTTGTGATCCCGTCTCTCTTCCTTTTCTGCACAGAAAGCACCACCATTAATCTCCTATTGCTCAGTCGTTCTAAACCTTTCTTCAAGCATCTATAAACACGTATAAATATTATTCGCTTCTATAGATATCATTCTAAGACATCTTACTTCTGCTTAACACGTACCCAGGAACTTTCCTCCCCCTGTGGTACTGGGGATTAAACCCAGAGCCTTACTACTAAGCCAGATTCTCAGCCTTTTACATTTTACTTTGAGGCAAGGTTTCACTAAGTCACTAAATTATGCCTAGGCTGGAACTTGTGACCTTTCTGCCTCAGCCTCCCAGAGTGCTGGGATTACAGGTGTGTGCCATCCTGCCTGGCAAAGACCTCTCCTTGTTGATCATGTCTGGCTGCCCTGTTTAATGAAATGGATTATCCATTTGTACAGACCGACAAGTCATTGCTATCTCCTCTGTTATTAGGCAATTAGGGTGTCTACCACTTTCGCTCTTGTGAATACTTATGTGTGTATCTATGCACGCGTAAATATTTTCTGTGGAAGACATGGGATTTCTAGGCCAAAGGATTGAAAGAATCATAATGTACCCTACATTCTATCTCCTTACCCTGTTTTATCTTCATTCATAGCATTTGCTACAAATCACACCATCTGAAATATAATTTTTATAAGAACAGATACTTTGTCTGTTTGATTCTGTCTCTCTAACACCTAGAATAGCGACTGGTGCTGAGTAAGGAGTCAATCAGTACTTGTTGAACAAACAGTTGAAAAGCACGTACAATTTTAATGATAGGTGTTTGCAGTTTATTCTCCTAGAGTCTGAGAGTAAGAAACTGTCTCCTGGCACCCTAACAATATGGGATATTACCAACTTCTAAATTACTTTTCCCACTGAAGGGGAATGCTGTCTCCCACTCACCCCACTGCCTGGCCCACCCTCCCAGAGCTTCGTTTGAGTCCGGCCTGAGCAGCTCTGTCTGCAGACAGAATGCCCAGAGCCGCAGGCCCGAAAACTGGGCCGGGAAGGGCAGGAAGAGAGGAGTCACAGCCACAGCCAGAGCTGCAGCCCCCCAGGGAGCCGGAAGGGTCTGGACAACTTCACAGCTGGCTGCCAGCCAGCGGACCCTTAGGGAGCGGAAGGCAGGCCCAGCGTGCCATCAGGGCCAGCCCAGTCGCAGAGGGATGAGAGCTCCTGGGAAAGGCCCAGCAGAGCCCCCAGGCCTGACAGCACTTGAGCCTCGAACCCTCCCCTCTGTCCTTCCACAGAGCCATTCCTGATCCTCTCCTCACGGCAGGCTCTGTACCCCTCCCCTCCCCTTCCACAAGCCACCATGGCTGCCCAGGGGGACAGATTCTCAGTGTGCTGGCTCCAAGCAGAACCGCAGTGAGAGATCTGTAGGAGACTCTGCGACCTGAGGGAGACAGGGGATCCCTCCCAGCTCCCTGCTGGGGACCCCTGGGCCTGGACTGGGTGTGACCTGCTCGGCTGGCCTGGTTTCTTCTGTCAGTCTGTACTCGGCCGAGCAGAACTTTCTAGTATGAAAACGTCCAAAGAGCTGTAACAGCTTGACCCAGTGTGGAGGTCCTTTCGGATTCCAGTTTGAGAAAAACCAATCATGAAGACATTTTTGTGAGAAGCAAAGAAACATAAATATGGACAATTAGATGATACAAAGGAATTAGTGTTGGCTTTTGGGAATGTGACAGTAAGATTATATTCATGTAGAAAACTCCTCTTCAGAGATTCATCCTGAAGTATTTAGGGTAAAAACATATGTCAGTAATTTGCTTTAAATTGTGCGCTTAAGTTAAAAAAAAAAATGAAGCAAGCATAGGAAAATGTTAAAATTGCTAAATCTGGGTAATGAACGTACGGAGTTGTGCTATTCTCTCAAGCTTTCTGTATGTTAACCCTTTCCATAATAAAAGTCATAAACAGACAGAAAGCAGAAAAGGGGGGATACTGGAGGAGGGAGGGCGGGGCAGGAGGGGCGCCCCTCACACCCCGCCTGGCCTGGTCGTCACCATCTGCCGTAAAGCTCCATGGTGAGCTCCAGGAGATCAGCTTGGCGGGTGGTGATGCAGGAGGCTGAGTCTGGACATGGTAAAGCCGGGAAAGCTGAGCCAGCCCAGCAGACCCCCTGGGAAGCCAGAGCCGCGCCATCTGCAGTGCAGCCAAGCATGAGCTGGCCTGTCTGTGTCTGCAGAGCTCTAGACAGACACAGCTGGCCTGGGGGAGCAGCCTTTACGGGAACAGCTGGGCATGCCCCCAGCTCAACCCCAGAGGGAGAACTCCAGCGCTCCCCATCAGGCCCCTGAGGCCTGCAGAGAGGCAGTGAGGGCTCCCCCAGCTCTCCATGAAGATTAGTGAGAGATTTCAGAGGTGAGGGATGGTAAAGTGTTCCTCTTGTCCCAGGCATCCATACTTTTTTTTCTTTTTTTTTTTTTGGTACCGGAGTTCGAACTCAGGTCCTTGCACTTGCAAGGCAGGTGGCCGCACCACTGAGCTAAATCCCTCGTGCTTAATAAGCATTTACTGAGCACCTAGTTACCGCTGTAACTACTAGCCAGTCTGGTGCCAGGCCCAGGATCCTGCGTGTAGCGGCTCACAGTCCTTAGAGGGAGCAGAGCCAGACCCAGCTTGGCCCAGGCAAGACAGGGTGCTCCTGGGCTTGGCAGGCTGGTGCACCTCTGTGGGTCCAGGTCCTGCTCAAACCTACTATCTTGTCTTTGTTTTTGCTGCTGTAACAAAGCACCACAGATGGCACATAAACAACAGAAATTTATTTCTGACAGTTCCAGAAACTGAAAGTGCAAGATCAGGGTGCCAGAATGGCTGGTTCTGGAGAGGACCCTCTTCCTGTTTGCAGATGGCCGCTTCTCGTGTGCCCACACCACAGGCGGGTGGGGAGCCCTCCTGAGCCCCTGCTGGGAGGGGCCTGGCAGAGGAGAAACAGTTCATGGCATGGCAGGCAGGAAGCAGAGAGAGATCAAGGGAGGAGGAGGAACATATACACTGTCCAAGGCCTCTCCTACAGTGACTCCCTCGTCCCAGCAGGGTTCACCACCAAACATCACACCCAGCTATAAAGTCCTCAGTGGACTGATGCAGCGATGGATCACACACACACACAATCCGAGCACCTCCCAAAGCCCCATCTATGAAGGCTTCACCCTCATCACTGATCACCTCAGAAGCCTGCCCTTCTTCCTAACAACATCAGCTTGGGTGTTAGATTTGAATGTAGGAATTTGAGCACACACATTTAGCACCTACTGAGTCAGAAGCTGACCAGAGCCCTGCACTGTGCATAGCCTGCCGGATGATGAGGTCGGACATCGTCAGCCCAGAGCGAAGTCCCGGGATGAACTTCAGCCCCTGAGCAGGAAGCAGGGGTCCAAGGAAGCAGATTTCAGTTATAGGTAGGGAAAATGAACTTTTCCCTCCCAGCTGCAGCCCCAGAGGCGCAGTCTTGGGGAAGCACAGTCCCTACAGGTCTGAAACCAGGGTTGGGAACAATCTGCAGGTCAGAGCAGGCTGTGCTGTGATGACAACAAGCCCCTCAGTCCTAAGGAGTCGGTCCTGGCCTGAGGAAGCTTCTGTAGCCTAGGCTCCTCCCCAGGGCCCTTTCCTCTTCTCTGTGTCCTGGGATCAGGGCTCTGCCGTCTCGACAGACTCCCTGGGGAGGACTGAGGCGGTGAGGACCCTGAGGAGGACACAGAGATGCTCCACCACCCTTCACACTGTGACACGTACAGCTCTGAGCACAGTTCCCAGGCCAGGAAGGCTCCTCGCCCTCACCTAACCGCAAGGAGTTTGAGCTCACAGAGACCCCACGAGGACAGGAGAAGCCCCGGGAGTGTCCACCACTGGCTGTGCTCCCTTTTGAGGTGCTGTACTAAAAAAAAGGCAGATGACTTTGCAATCTTCTCCAAACGTGAGCTATTATTTTTCTATAATTTTCTAGTTCTGGGACTGCTCTACACTGCCCAGTGATTGAACATTTCCAAGAGCTTCCGTGGTTCCAGTCACCACTACTGCTGCCTCCCTACAGGGTCCTGGCCTCTGGGGTCTGGCAGGCCAGGCCAAAGGCCGAGCAGAGGGCTGTGGGTGCCATGGGCTAGTGACAAAAGCCCAAGCTCACAAGGGGCTGGCAGACCAGGCCTGGCCCAAGCCAGGGCTGGGGCTGCGAGGATCCAGACAAGTCTAGCGAAGGAATCAGTCCTTCTCCAAGCCGGGCTGAAGAAGAGAATACAGAAGAGGAAAAACTGTGTTCAACTCTGCATTTCTGGCCACGTTCTGACCCCGATTCCTTTTTGTAGGGCAGTAGCTGCTGTGGGACCAGGCGCTCAGCCCAGGAACATGGCCCCACCCCATCTTGGGATACCCCCAGTTCACAGACCAGAGCTCTCCCTGATCTTGGGGCCTCCTCTTCCTTGCACTGCCTGACACGACACTGGGAATAAATGACAAGAAGGGGGAAGAAGAGGCGGAACCACTCTCCACAGGCAAGGCCGTCAGCCCTGTGGCCTCCGGGGCGGGGGAGGTCACTGTGGTCCGACCCCCTGGCCCTGGAGCATGGTGCCCCCCCATTTCAGTCCCACAGTGAGTCTCTAATGGGGTCAGAACCCAGGGCAGGAGAGTGGAATGTTCGCCTTCTCACAGGGACAGAGGAGACTAATAGCCATTGTTCTTAGCTCCTTGTATTAAGGAGCTGTGCCCTTTGCTGAAAGATAAATTGCATATCTGCCCTGAGGGAGGATGAATCACATTGGTAATTCCCTTGATTAAAGCCCATTTATTAAGGATCCTGCTGGAGGTTGTTTTTAAATAGATTGATTAGAGAGTAATTCAAAAAAGAAAAAAGGGGGAGCACAGTAATTGAGTTTCCCTTTGGCCTACAAGTTTTATCCCCAGAAAAAGTAGTAAAAAAGACTCAGTTTGCTTCTGGGAGTCTTACAGTGGAGAGAGAGAGAGAGCGATACACAGAGACAGAAGGGGAGCTGCCCTGAAGACTCCAAGTGCCCATTCAACCCCTTCACCAAGCAAATGGGGCACCCCCAGACGTGTTCAGGGGGGAGCGCAGGATGAACCCCAGGCTGCAAGACGGACATGGGAAGAGCCTATTTACACCTCCCCAGTTCCGCAAGCTCCCTCTCTCGCATTTCAGCAGAGGTATTCTGCAGGCTGTTTGAGCCCCCAGGATCTTGGGGCCTCACAACCCATACTCAGGGCTCAATGTCCAGGGCTGCAACATCCACGCCACCTCCAAAGTGGGTTGAGGGCTTCAGCAAGCAGAGTCCAGCTTTGAGGAGCAGCTGTATCAGTGGCCTCTGCTCCACCCACGCAAAGAGCTAGACCAGCCGGGCACAGCGGAGGACCCCTCCTTGCAAAATGCCCTGGACTCACTCAGGGATCTCAGGGCCGCAGTGCTCATACCCTGATGTGCAGCCGGGGTCAGCGGCTTCACCTTAATAGGCCCCCTGTCTTCCCTTCGGTATAAAACACTGGGAGGGACAGTGAGGATGGCCTCCGGGCACACTGCACCAAGCACTTTAAAGTGTCTCCAAGTCTGCCAAACTGTCCGTGAGACCTGACCGGACTTTTGCTCACAGCTGGACACACTCTGACTGGACCTTCCCTGGGTGTGCGCTGGAGAAGGAACGGGTGCTTTCGGGGAGGCTGGGCTGGGAGCAGGGGCACACAGAGACTGCCTGCTCCCAATGCCCGGATCCTGAAATGTCGTCCCTTTCCTAGGGCGTCCAAACTGCCACCTTGGAAACAGCCCCGGGTGTCAGTGTCCAGAGCCCTGGGATTGGGCCACCTCCCTCTCCTGTGCCACCACCCCAGTTCCATGTAACCCTTCCTCCACTGCCCCCTGCCTCTGCCTCTTCTGAATTCTCTTCCCTACTCCCTGTTCAGCTGTGAGCAGGCTGCTCAGACTTCCCCGGGCTGCAGAACAGAAGCTGGAAGTTGGGAGGAACCCCTTAGAAAAGGAGGCGCAGACAACACAGGGGCCCTGGCTGGAAGGGACTGACTTCACTGGGTCAGAAAGCCCAGAGCGGCCTCCCCAGCTTGTTCCCTACCCAGCCCCAGGCTCTGCTGCCCACCCAGGCCCCTTGCTGGGTGGCCCTGCCACAGATGCTTCCTTCTACGACCCCACCCGAGTCAAAACTCCAGCGCCGCCTGGAGCCAAACCTGCCAAGGTTGGGAGGCCCTGGCCCGGGGCCCTTCAGCTACAAGGACTCCTCAGCCAGAAATTCAGCCAACCAGCAAGGAGCGCGCTGGCTCCCACGCAAGGCCCAGGGAGGGTCTGACCCCTGTGTGCACCCAGCAGACTCGGGCATTTCTCCCACAGCTCTGCTCCCTGGGAATGAAACTATGAGAACATCGACTCTTCAGGAGGGAGAGGCCACTGCATGCCAGACCCGCCAGACCAGGCAGCCCTTGCCACAGACGGAGCTGAGTGCCCGCCCCTCCCAGCCCTGCCCCTGCTGTGCTCGCTGTAATTACACAGCAGGGTGCTAAGCAGCCTGTCTGGCCCAGAAATCCCTGTGTCTTCCCAGGCAGGTTGTCTGAGGAAGTTACCTGTTCCTCCAGCCCAGGGAGAGCATGGGAGCAATTTGGCAAAACCAGACCAGAGTCTGGGCGCATTCCGACCACCCCGCTTGTGTCAGCTCTTCTGCTCGGCACCCCTCCTCCCCATGGCTGCACTGCTGATCCCACTCATCTCAGGCATCCTGGCAGCCAGATTATAGCAACACCTTCGTTGCCTGGGCTACCAGAAACAAGAAACCGCAGACTGGGTGGCTTAAATAATAAAAGTGACTTCTCACAATTTTGGAGCCAGGAAGTATAGATCAGGATATCGGCATGGCCAGTTTCTGAGTGGGCCTCTTCCTGGATTGCAGATGGCCCCCCTCCTCCCACGTGACAGAGTGGGCAAGTTCTGGCCCTTTCTTCTAAGGACACTGATCCCATCATGGGCCCCATCAGCACCATCCCAGCTGAACCCAGTTACTTCCTGAAGGCCCAGTCCCAGTATTACTGTGTTGGGAGTTAGTCACTTGCCTTCACCTTCATGGGGATTCACCTGTGAGTTCTGAGGGCTATCACCTCTGCTCTATAACAGGCCATCAGTTGTGGCTCTTTTCCCAAACTCGTCTTTATCCTGGAGCCCTCTCCACAGCGCCTGTGCGAGCCAGCTTTTCTCTTGCTGGGACCAAATGTCTGACATATACAATTTAAAGGAGCAAAGCTTTGTATCTTGGCTCACGGTTTCAAAGGTTTCAGTTCCTGATGGGCTGGTACAAGATAGGAACATCATGGCCAGGGAAAGACGCCAGGAAACAGAGAGAGAGACCATGAAAGGGCCAAAGGGGAAGGGGTCAGGGATTACCGTCCCCAAAGTCACACCTCCGTGACCCACCCAAACACATCCAGAAGTGTGATTCACTAACCTACACGTCTCTCAGGGTAATCAGGTTGACCATCAGGATCAGCCACCGTAGCCAGGCCCTCTACTTGCTGTCTGACGGGTGCTAGCACTAGGAGCGACTGCAGATCATGCTTGTGCCAGGGCCGTCTCCTCTCCTGACCTATTGGTATTTCTGCTGCAGGCCCTGCCTGGTTCCCTCCCCACCAGGCCCAGCCTCTAGCCAGGTGTTAACACAGAGTGTTACACCCACAGTTTCTATCTTCCTGTCACCAGTGGAGGCACGATCCACACAGGTGCCACTGTGTTCACACCTGAGCAGAGGCCTCTCTGGCCCCTTGGGCATTTGTCTCACCAGCCTGGCTCTGTCCGCTACTGAAGAAACCATATGCCCTGTGCCTGGCTCCACTATGCGGCACTCAGATAAGATCACGCTTGTGCCAGCACAGAGCACAGGCCTGGCCTGTAGCAGGCTACTTAGCTGCTACCTGTGGAATCCCAGGGCACTCAGGAGAAATCCTAGAATAACCCTGCCCTCCTCTCTGCCTGCCTGTTCCTATGTGACTCATCTCTGCAGGCCCTGGGACTAGCACAGACCAAAATGGTGTTTTCCTCAGCCTGGGCCCAGCCCTCAGGAACTCCGTCAGGCCTCAGAACTTCCTGTATGAAGCCCAGGTCTCCACAGCTAGCAGGGCTACGGCCAACAACAGCGCACCTCAGCAAGGCTCTTTCTGTCCGAGCCCTGCGGTCTCACCCCGGCTGGGGTATCAGGAGAAAAGGCCAAGAGACACCGCACTGACGCGACTCGGGGCTCCTCTGTGCTTGGGAAGGCATGGGACCCACAGGAGACGAAAACAGTATCAGGGAAAAGAATGAGCCTCCTCAGGGTCCAGAGGCAGAAGGCTTTTGGGGAGGAGGTGGAGCCGGCCTTGAAGGTGGGGCAGGGCTGTGGTTTCTGCTTTTGCTGAAGTAGCAGAGGCCAAGGAATAATTTTGTTCAGAGCCCTTCCCCAGGCTGCACCTGGCGGAATGTGACACCCACGGCCGTTCTCCCAGCAGGGAGAACAAAGCGTCCTTCCATGCCTGCTGTGGCCTTGGGAGTGGCACAGTGGTACCTACCTGTGATCCAGCTATCCAGGAAGCTGAGGCCGAAGGGTGGAAAGTTTGAGGCCAGCCTGGGCAACTTAGCAAGATCCTACCTCAAAATAAAACTGAAAAGATTGGGGGGGTGGCTTCATGGCACAGTACCTGCCCAGCATGCACAAGGACCTGGCTTCAATCTGCAGGAACACACACACGCACACCAGAATGAGCTGGGTGCTCCCGATCCCACGTCACCTAGTGAGTCCCGTCCCTCCCCTGCAGTGGAGGCCGGCCTGGGCGTTCCCTCAGGGTTCCACCTGTACCATTCTAGAGGGACGGTCAGACATATAAACACACGCCACACGCTGGCAGGTGCCTTCACACGTACACCCACACCCACACACAAGCACATAAATGTGTGCAAGGGTCACCGTTCATTTTTGTATAAAACTGAACTCAACTTGGCTTGAAAAACATTTTCCTTCCCCTTTTTGGGACTGCAGCCAGGTTATGCTCTTCACAGAGAACCAAGGGTCACAGAGAGCCTTTTACCCCCATTTTGATTTATTGCTTTCCATAAAAAGAAAAGGATGCTGAATTAATTTATTCTGAACAGTAAAAAAGGCTACCCAAAGTAGCTTGAGATTGTGCTCATGCTCAGCTGCTCCCTGAGGGGTCCTGCGGTCGCCCCTCTGGGCACCAAGCCCACCCTCCATGTCTCTCCAAGGTCCTGCTAGAGAGACATGAGGCTGAGGGACAGAATGGAGGGCCCCACAGGGCCCTGAGCCTCCTTGTCCTACAGGGGAAAGTGCGGCAGTGTCCTTCAGGACGCCGAAGAGTTCAGGAAGAGTGGGTAGAGCCGAACAACTTGTAGCTGGTTTGCAAGATGCCCCGCCTCAGACTAGTTCACCGCGGAAGCCCGGCCCTGCGGGAAGCTGAGCGAGGGCCAAGGGGAGCGGCCCAGCCCACTCGGCAGGCCTGCTGTGTGGGGTCCGGGGAGCGGAGCAGTGGCCCTCGGGAAGCCTTCGGGAGCATGAAAGAGCTTCATTCAGAAGGCGGTGGCACAGTGCAGCCAGCATGAGAGACATTTTTAGTGGGAAAGAGATACAATTAATCAGTATCTCGATAGCAATAATTCTTAAACAGCTGGCGGAGTGACCTGAAGGGGCCAAGTCTGTGAACCCTGCCACACACGAGTCGTGCTGGAGGAGCTGCCCACAGCGGCCGGGAGGCCCCAGCACTGTCCGGGTTAGGCCACCGGGAACCGAGGAGAGAGAGCAGCTACCTCCCGTGCTCTTCCTCGGGACAGCCCTGGATGACAGTGCTTTGGATTTGCCCATTCATCATTGTCACTGAATACAATGTTCATTTTTTAAAAACGCAACATTTTCAACCGGGCTCACACCCTGAAAACCGCCATCCGTGTGACGGCTTTATTCTAGTGCGTTCACGCCTGCTCCTCAAAATACAGACTGAGCTTCATTCTTCTCTGCCCCTGCCCCTCGCCAGAGACCAGGACAGAACAGAACCAAAGAGTCAACTAACAGTGGGGCCAGACGATGGCAACTTAACGACACTGCTTGCTCCAGTCGAGTCACTGTAAATTATTTATTCGCTATTGTGTATTTATTTATTTACTTGCTTCATTTTCCCTTTCAAATGAATTCAGACTTGTAGGCCCTCTAATCTGGATTTTCTAGAGAAAAGATTGGGTTTAAAAAAATTGTTCAGCGTGATCTTCATGGCAAGAAATTCTTTCAAACAGGTCAGAGCCCAGAGCCCTTGGGTCTCTACTCCCCGGCTTCCACTCGGGCTCCGGAGGCCCACACACAGGAATGCCCACCCGTGCTGCTGGGCACAGACGCACACCTCCACCCAGCTTCGCAGGGCCCCTCTGTTGCAGGGGGTGCTCCGAGAAGCCGGAAGTGGGGGGCAGCAGGTGAGGAGGCCCAGATAAGCAAGCATCCAGGGCGAGGAGAGCGGGCAGAGTGTAAACAGTGTCCTTGGCATCGACCGGCCCCTCACAGATGGTGCTGGTAATGAGATGACCACAGAAAGGGTGTGGGTGCCGGATGCTTGAGGGTGGGGCTCCAGGAGAGAAACCATCAGACACATGGACTGCCGCGCTCAGGGGTTCTGTGAGAGTGCGAGCCACCTCCTAAATCTCTGGCCGCCCTCCAGGGACACAGCCTCAAGACATCCTCAGGAGCAAAGGACAATACCAGCAAAGAGGTTCAGCTGTCTTTGCCAACAGAACACATGGCAGCCTCTGTGTGCCAGGCACCAAGAGGGCAGGGCCGTGGGGCTGGGTGAGTCAGCCCCTGGGCAGGCCTTGGCATCATCACACCTACCGGCCTGTCCATGGCCGTGTGACAGATGAAAGGTGTCTGATTTGACAGTCTCCTTTTTCAAAGGGTCCTCAAGGGGAAAGAGCCCTTAGCCATGAGCACTTCTCAGCCTATGGGGAGCGCAGTGCTCAGAGCTCCACTCTTCCCAAGGGGAGCTTCCCGTGGGGCTGGGGCACCCTACAGTGCTGACAGCCCTTCCCACCCTCCTAGATGGCAAGACGCGAGCTCGGGAAGCGAAAAGCCTGGTTCCTGAGTTTGAATCCCACCCTCATTCATGGACTGTGAGACTTTGGACAAAGGCCAGCAGCCCCCCAGTGGAGGCCACGAAGCACCACAGTTAGGGGGACAGGCGGTGTGCCCTGGGGAGCAGCAAGGGATGTCTGTGACAGGAGTTGGTTCGGCCGGGTGATCTAGGGGAGGACAAGAAAGCGGGAGTGTGCTTTAGATCAGATGCTAGAAAGAAGCAGGATGGTTCTGTGACCTGGTGTCTCAGTAGATTTTTTTTACCTATAAAGAGGGGCGATGCCAACAAGAGTAAAACTATGGTTGGTTAAAAAAAAAAAATAGTAGGGCCAGGCATTTAGCTCAGTGGATTCACTGCCTGCCTTGCAAGCACAAGTACCCGAGTTCAATCCCAGGTACCAAAAAATAAAACAAAAATTTAAAAAAATAGTAGCAGGGACTCATTCTGGCACTTTGTGGGTAGTGCAGTGACCTTGTTTCTGTCTGTGCTTAGGCAAAATCAGAACATGGACTTCCCTCATCTGCCTTGCCATCTTGAGGTGCTGAGCTGCTTGTCTGAGGCTGGGTGCATCTGGTGATTGAACGCTGGCCAGTGGAGGGAGCTTCAAGATGTCTGGGGCTGCCCGTCCTCCTCTCCTGGGTTACCAGGTTCCTCCTCGTATATCTCTCCATTCATCAAGTGAGGACCACAGTGTCCACCTCAGAGGTGGCTCTGACGAAGTGACTGGGCATGCAGAGCTCAGAGGGAAAGCCTGACACCCAGCAGCAGGGTCAGTGCAGCCCGGGAGACAGCGCCCAGCAGCTCCTCTGTCTGCCAGCTCACGGGGCAGGAAACTGGGCAGAAAGGCTCCGCTCACTTTGGGGAAAACCGGGGGTGAAATATCTGTCCATCTCCAGGAGCTGCTGAGCTTCCCATGTTGAACTGCAGTTTGGCCCAGCAGGGCTGGCCATCGGAACAAATGCCCCAGCAGCAAACCATGGCCGGCAGTCTGGGCAAGACAGCAGGTTCCGGCAGGGCCTCTCAGTGGGGGCAGCCTTGCCCAGCTTTCACTCTGTGGGCACAGAACCCAGGGAGCACAGAACCCAGGTCAAGTGCGGACTTTACCCTGCGCTGCTCACAGAGCTGAGGCCACCTTCATGTGGCTCGCACACACGGTCGTGTCCGCTAATAGAGCTCCTCACAAGGAGATTGGCAGAATGAAACCCAAGCACACTGAATTCCTCAAAGTACACCCTCTCCTGAGTAAGTGCAGAATTCTTTAGGGCCTGCATCTGGACATTTCCATGAAGACTAGATTGGGTGCCATCTTTGGTCTGGAACAAAAGGAAAGTGCGCGTTTTGAAGATTTGGCTTCCCCAGCCTGGACACTAGAAAGGAACAGAGCAGGAAGGCCAGCAAGCTCCTTCCCAGCTGTGTGTGTGTGGTGGCACCTTCAGCCTATAAAATGGGAACAGAAAATGCAGTGCCCTCCACAAACCCAGACCGAGAAAAATCAAGTGCTATATTTGCGTGTAAATTAAAAAAGAGCTCTGAAAAGAATAACTTTTAAAAATGTGTTATTTTATAATGATAACAAAATACAACAGATTTGAGGCAAAATGAAAAGGTGACACAAACTGATACCTTCTACAGTGACCTAACTAATGCTTTAGCTAATGTTTAGTAACTACAGGCAGCTCCAGGGCCCTGAAATGCTAAGTCCCCAGAACTCTAGAGGTGTCTGGGCCCGGCTCCATTGTGTAAGAGTGGTCAATGCAGTCACAAGGAGTTGTGGGGTATCTGCTCTGCTCCAGGCCTGAGTCTAGGAGTTTGGGGTCATTGCTGGGAAACAAATTCATCAAGAAGCTCTGAAAACCAACTGTGCAGCCTGAAGAGCCATGGAAATGGCTCTTCCACTTGGTGCCCTTGCTGCCAGTCCCTGGGAGGTGAAGAGACTTGGCCCCCGGCTAACTCTAGCAGAACTGCTGCTGTGAGGAAGTGGGTCCTCCCTCCTGTCATGCAGACCCAGGGCTCCACACAGCTCATCCTCAGAGGTGTGACTTTCCTTCAGAGCCACCCTGCATGCTTTAGGGAAACCCCTGGCTTCTTCTGAGCAGATGAGAGTCATCAGACCCTCATGTGACCTTCCCTCCTCAGTTAACTTTCTAACTGAGTCATCTGGGAGGCACTAGAATCCTTGGCAGTTTATTTCAGAGTCTGATTATCAATGCTGTTGTTGGTCCTGGGCAGGACAGGCAGGAGATCAGCAGGGGAACTCAAGCTGGGTTGAGCTTTAGGAGTCTGTGTTGGGCTCTTTTCTAGGTCTCCTCACCAGAGTACAAGGCAGACGGCTTCCTTACTCCATCAGGACCTCAAATACAATAATGAGCAGCTCGCTTGCTTGCTCTCCCTCTTACACATGCACTTACACACACACATAAAGATACACATCACCCACACAAAGTACTCCGAAACCTGACGGTACCGAGGGGATGGAAACTTTTCCCATCCAGCTCCTGGCCTCTACGGAACAGCTCCACTCACCTTTGTCCTTCCTGGGCTGAGACTGCCGTACTGGTGTCTAAGGAATAGCACCCACTGTAGAACCTCCACCACCCCAAGGCCCACGTGTCACCCCAGGGTCTCCCAGAAGCTCCCATTGCCCTCTCCATACATCTCCATCTCGGGCAGGTCTCATTCTTGAGATCTTTTCTACGCTGATCTAAACAACCCCAGGGACTTTGCTCATCTAGCCAGGCAAGCAATAAAAGCCTCATTTTCCTGGGGTTGCTCCACCGGATGTGAACAGGAGGGAGGGCCGTGTGCTGGGGAGCTCATTAGGGGGCAGACCAGGCAAAGGATGCTCAGACCTCCAACAGCTGCGTCTGGGGCTTGGGGGCCACTGTGCCCCAAGAGCTTCCCAGCTGCCCCAGCCTCCTGGGCAGGCAGACACGGGCCGAGGACAGTGGTTCCAATCAGCCTGACCTGGTGTTGGACCCAGTTCTGCCCCTCTGGAAGATCTGCATTCATAGCCCTACCCACCCAGCGGCAGGCTTCTTCCCCCAATAGCCTGTGCGTGCGTGTGTGTGTGTGTGTGTGTGTGTGTGTGTGTGTGTGTGCGCGCGCGCACGCGCGCACATGTTAACTAAGACCAATTCTGAATCCCCAAATTCAGGCCCCCAAAATCAAGGCCAGTAGGCAGCCTGGCAGCCCACCTATTTTCCTAGACAATTCTTGCTCTTGGCTAAAGTTTATGCTGAGACCAGAGGACTCGGGAGGTAGCACAGAGCCCACCCTGGTGGCTCACCAAGCCCCTGGGTGAGCCGGTTTGTGTACAGCGGAGTATCCTAGGAGACAGGTAGGAAACCCCAAATGTTTATTTCTGGGCTTCCAGGTCCCAGATTAGAAACCCCTGAGGGCAGGGAGATTACAGCCAGCCCAGCTCTGCTCTGGAGTCTGGGGCCTCCCTTTCCTCTTCTGGAACTTGCTCTCCCAGGAACACCCCCTTCCAGAAGAGATGCAGCCTTCACTCCAGGCCATGTGCTGAGCTGAGCTGAGGATGTGGCCCAGGGCCCAGCAGACATCAGGCTGAGACTTCCACATGGCAGTCACAGAGTGCAGCTGGGCAGGAGGGTGGCCGCTCTCGAGAAGGCAGCCTGTCCGAGCTAGAATGGTGCTCTGGTGGTTCTGGAGGAAGAGCACTGAGAAGCACTGGTCAGGAAGGTCGGGTTAAGCCGGATTCGAGGCCTGGGCACGGGCTGCGTGTGTACGGGGTGCATGAGGGTCCCCCAGCATCAGGGTCTTGTGTGCCTTAGGGTCCCCTGGAGCTGCTTTTATTCTTGGGCTTTGAAGGGAGAACAAGAATCCCATACTTAACCTGAAAGGTCAAGTGGTGCAGCCCTGGGCTTCAAACACATCCTCGGCTCCAGGCGGCTCCCATGGGGAGGGGGGTGGGGGGCAGAGCCCTTCGTCTGGCTCAGCCTCTGCTGAAGGTAGCGCTGGTTTGGTGATCTCTGATTACCTCTCCCTCAGTAGCCAAGACATCACCGGATGCCATGGAGAAACAAGAGGCCACAGCCTCCAGATGTCCCATCTTCGGACTGGCCACGTTTTGGATGAAATCATTTCTACTCTTCCCACTTTTCAGTTCCTAAACCAGCTAGAAGTTTAAATGGTTTAAAGAATTCACTGGTCATCTGGATTAACTGGTTAAGCAGATGGTTAAATTGTTCTGGTTCTTAATCTTCTTGTGTGACAAACTCAGAACTGTCATTTCGTGCTCCTGGGACCGGCTGTGCACAGGGTGTGCATACACGTGTGTGTGTGTGTACGTGTGATTTTACACATGTACGCATCTGATCTTTGCTTGGATTCCCCCATCAGCCACTGTGACAGTGCTTGTAGCCCCAGTGAATCCACTGTCATCTCTGGCTTGAAATAGCAGAAAAAGACCCCTTGCCTGACGAGACACGGGAATGCTAACCCTCCGGGCTTTTGGAGCCTTGGGCCCTGAGCTCTCAAAGCGATGCTCCTAACAGGAGGTGCTGAGCTAAAGCCAAGCGCTCTGCACAGAAGCACAGAGCAGGCTTCCTGTCTGGGAGATGCGCGCTCGGCGCTCAGCACAAGTCGCCTCTGTGCACACAGAACATCTGGGGGCCACTTGGAACACTAGGTTCTAACCCAGGGCTCGCACCAGGTAGCTACTTGGTGCAGAGCTGTGACGAATGAGGGCACAAAACAGCATGAAAGCACTGAGGTCATACCACCGATGTCCTGGAAATGTACCAGGCCCTGTCCTAGTTGCTCCGCAGAGCCTTAACCAGAGTGGAAGATTAGCTAATAGCCCACATATCTCAAGAACTTGATGTTGGAGAGAGAGCAGGGCCATGCTAACTCCACCCCCATGGGCTGTGTGATGACAGGCAGCCACCCTGCCTCTCTAGACCTCAGTTTCCCGACTTTAAAATGAGGAGGGGGATTGAATGACTTTAGGAGTCCCTGCTACTTCTGGCAGTGTATTAAGAAGAAAATCAATATCTTACAGAAAAAAATCAAATCTGATGACATTGACTTTGAAGTTGTAAAATTCCAGTTCCCTAGTCATTAGCTTACATGAAACCCCATTTTTAGTTTTCAGAAGTTGTGAAGGCTAAGAATGACACAGAGCGAACTTTAAAACTGATACAAGCCTCTTCTCTGAGGGGACGGGCCAGAGGCGTTCAGGGAAGAACAGCAGAGACACCTGCACCTAATCATGCTCTGGACACCTGGAGGCACCTAAGGAAACTCTAAGAAGCAGCCTTCCAAAGGCACCCGCCATTTCTTTCTCTGCGACAGGTTCTCACTGAGTCTCCCAGATAAGACTCCAACTTTCATTGCTGTGGCCTCGGCCTCCCAAGGCGCTGGGATTACAAGCATGCCCACATTCTGGGTCCCTCGGCTCCATTCTTGGCAGCTCCATTTCAGAGCAGCAGTAAACAGACATGCACGAGCTGGCCAACAGGCATGTGGCTTTCAGGATCACCTTCCCAAAGCCTGGCCACCTACCTCTGTGTATCCCAGAGACAAGGCAAGGTGGCTTCCTTAGGACTGTGTGACTCTACCACAGCCATCCTGTCCTACCAGACTATTACAGAGGTAGGTCTGACAGCTGCAAAGACTTAGATGGAAAGATGCACATGTTCCATACTCTGGAAGGAGGGACTCTGAAGGCACGGAAACCCTGGCGTCCCTAGGAGAAACGCAGAGGGCTTTAGCGCCATGGCAATGCCCACCCACAAAGATCAAGGCTCTTCAACCACAGGGAGAAGGCAGCCCCCGAGATGTTCCTGTTATCGGGAAACTTAGACGGAAGAATCATCCGGGTTAGCCCTAGAGAGAGCGGAGATATACCTGGTGTCAGCCAAAGGTCCGCTGAGGTGCCACTGTTGTCCCCAGCCACACCAAGGAAATGTCCTGAACTCCTGGAGAGGTGCTGTAGGACATGTCCAGGAGAACCCCACCAACGAGCCTCTTTTGAAGTGTGCCGCACAGTGTCCAGGGGGTCAGGGGAGCACCCCCCCATGCCAGTGAGAGGCCCAGAGCAAAGGCAAGAGGAGTGAGGGCACTGGCTGGCCACCTGCCACTCCAGGGCCTCTTCCGGTCAGGGGAGATCATGTCATAAATCCCACAGGGGAGCCCCGGAGTCCCCAGGAGCTGCCCACACCCTGCTCACAGCAAATCAGCTTTCCGGGTGGGCGTCTAGGCCTGTGCTGTGGACAGACAGTGCCCACTTCTATATACAAAACTGGATATGTAACTTCCTGACCCAGCCCAAAATGAAGACATGGCCTCCTTGTTCAAATCATTAAGAGTTTTAAGATGCCAGCCAGGCATGGTAGTGCACTCTGGGAAACTGAGGCAGAAGTTCAAACCAGCCTAGGCAACTTGGTAACTTAGCAAGATCTTGTCTCAAAACAAAAAAGGGTTGGGGCTGTAGCTCAGTGCAAAATCCCTAGGTCCAATCCCTACTCTTCTCTTCCTCCTCCTCCTCCTCCTCCTGCTCCTCTTCTTCTCCCTCCCTCCCCACTCAAGAATTTCAAGATAGCCACAGCGCCAAACTAAGAATAAGGCCCTCTGACTTGGTGCCTAGAAAGCTGGCCCTGTGTATGAGGATTTCTTTTTAATTCTGTCTAAGTCCTTCTCACAGAAACTTGCTGTAATGAGATCAAGTTGATCATAAATATGATTTCTAATCAATGAAGGAGGAGGAGGAGCAGGGGGAGGCAACAGCAATTACAAATAAAGGACTTCCTTCCCTGGAACACCTCCCTGTGCCAGGCAGGGCCAGGCAGGGCCAGGCAGTTTCCCAGCAGAGTGGGGTAGAGCCATGAGCAAAGGCCACACCCACAAAGCACTTATATCCCAGCCAGGGACTAGAGCATTTTTCTCCTGTCCTTCCCCCAAAGCTTTCAGAGGCAGACTCAGAATTAGCTCCCCCATGAATCAGCCTCCGCCCCCGGGGTCGTACTGTGAATACTGATTTGTTCTTGGCACCTTTTTTTACCTTGGTTCTTTGTTTCTGTAGCAGGGCCCGAGCTCTTTGTCTTAAGGAAGATTCCCCTTTAGTCTGCTGTTCCGGGACCACGCCACAGCACTTGTGCCTGGCCCAGGTCTGGATGTCAGGGATATAACGATTGCAAGACAGGGTCCCCATATTCCAGGGGGTCCTAGTGTACATGGGAGCCGTGTAATTAATTAATCTACAGCCGCACTGAAGAGGGCGAGAATGGCAACAAAGGAAGAACAGTGTGAGCAGAGAGGAAGACAGAGGAGGTCAGGAAAAACAGACGACAGGTTTGAGCACAGCTCTGAGGCTTCAGTAAGGACAAACGCGGCTGCTTCCCAGGATCCCCTCCTCCTGAGGAGTGGCCGCCCGCCCCCAGCACCGGGAGCCCCTGGGGCACATCTCGCCTGGCAGCCCTGCCCATTCAGACTCGCGCTCCCCCACGACGGCGTGGACCTGCGTCACTCAGCGACAGGGAGCCCATGAACCTGGACTCTCGGTCTTTCAGAGTCCAGTTGCTGCAGTCCTCCTCCTTCCCGACAAAATCTGCCAACTCCTCTCGTGGGCTCTGCCCTCAAGTTCAACGCAGCCCCAACTCACCCATTCGTCACACCTTCCCAAAGCCCACCAGACCGGCTGGGCACCGTCTTTGCCTTCCAGGGCTCACAGTCCAGTGTGTGGCTTTTGGAGCAGGATGGGTACGCACAAACCAAGGTGCTGGAGAACACACAGGACCACGGCACTACTGTGGCTTGGCATGGCTGGGAATAGCTTGAGTCTCCCAGTGGTTGCTGGGCCAAAATTGAGTCTCCGTGGGAGGCATGAAGAAGGTGGAAACATAACCCAACTACGGTGTTCAGGGGGACTTTTGGAGGTGGTTAGGCTTAGATAAGGTCATCAGTATTGAGCGGCTGATCACTTTATCAGGAGAGGAAGAGACACTGGAAGGCACACGCACACGCACACACGGGCTCCCTGTCTTTTGTCCTGTGAGGCTCTGCAACATCTGTGCACATTCAGGAGCCGAGAGCAATAGCAGACAGCAGGAGCTGTCCTGATTTCCAGACCCCCAGGCGCACAGGGCGCTGGATCCAACCCCACGTTGAGGTCTTCAGCTTGTCTGCTGGCCTGACAGAGTCACAGGAGTCTGCCCATCAGGATCCAAACCCATTTTTGGGTCCTGACTGAGCGGCTGGTCCGGCAGCACCTGGGCCACCAGGACCTGACAGGCTTTTCCACCGCCTCCAGAATACAAATCCAGACCAAGCCAGCCCAAACCCTGCCTCCCCGAACTCCAGCGGCCCCTAACTCTGGCCTAGTGAGGAAGGAGGGCCTGACATCCTGCCATGATTTGAGGAGCCTGAGTCAAAAGCCAGCTCAGACATCCATCCCAAGCTCTGACATCAGATTTGCAGCTTCCAAACAAGGTGAGTGACCAGCCGGCTTCATCTTCTGCTGCTGACCCCCTGGACACAACTCATCCCTGTCTGGACATGTTCGGGCCACAGACCCAACACTTGGCACAGATTCTGCAGAGCTGGGATGGGGCACAGTTGAGCTGGTTCCAGCATCCATTCCCAAGTCCCTTTGAAAAGACCTGCTGATGGGAGTGAGGACAGCCGAGACTTCATCCAGCTGCCAGCCCTCCCTAGGACACCAGGTCCGCTCAAGGTCCACAGTAATCAGGAACACAAGTTCAAGGTCAGCTTTCTGGAAAAAATGAAACGTGGGGACAGTGACGGTGGAAGGTTCGCCTGAGTGGGGATTTCTACACTGCGCCCTACCCAGTCCCCTGTGATTTGTTTTTAACAAGAAAGTACAAAAACAGGGAGCCAACCCTCAACAAAGGCCTCCTCCAGTCTAACCCTGAGGTCTGAAGAAGCTTGGCTTCTACCTACGTGCCAGCAGAACCAGTTTGCCCAGCCTTGAGTGACTAGCAGGTCCCTTGCAGTGGGGTTAGCGAACTCTTGCTGAAATGGAGCTCTGGGCTCTCAGGGGAATGGTGGGCCGTTGGCCAAGCCTCCTCACTTCTTCATTTTGCCACTGTGTGGTGAAGTTTGACAGTTTTGCTGAGAGACAGAAGCTTGCTTCTTTGGGTTACAAATCCAGCCACTAAGCTCTGAGCCTTGTAAGTGCACACACGGGACTGAAAGTAGATCTTTTTAGCACATGTCTGCTGGTCACTGAAGGGTGGTCAGCCTTTCCCACCATTCGCTTCATCTGGACAAGTTACCAAGTCTCCCTCCGTCTGTGGCCACGTACACCAGCTAGGCTGGCAGGGCCCTTGCAGCTTTGTGCCCTGGCCACCTGCTCCTCATTGAGTCACTGGGCCAACAGACTGGCGCAGCGCCAGCCTAGCCTCTGCTGAGTGCTTGTGAGCACCATGCTCCTAGGAAGAAAGCCTGCTGGCCCCAGGCCCTGTTCCCTCTGTGCTGAAGGGCCTCGGTCTCTGCTCCCACCTCCGGTGAGACCAGGATGGTGGCCAGGACTTCCGTGCAGAAGCTAAGTTGCCAAACTCACTCCGTTTCTCAGAATCCCCGGGCCCTTAACTCAAGGAATGATTCTGTAACGAGCACTTACTAAGCACCTACCTGCTATGTGCCAGCCCCTGAGCTAGATGCTAAGGGTGCAAAAATAATTCTGACCCAGTACCTCGAGGAGTTTGAGAGGCTGAAAAAGTCCTATATAACAAGAGTTGTTGTTATCATACATTCAACTAAAATTACACCACTTCTACTGTTTGCATAAGGTACAAGATGAATCCACTCATGGGAAGATAATCGAGACTTATTGAGGGATTAGAATGAGCGAGGCACTGTGCCAAATGCTTGGTTTGATTTTGATTGTTAGAATTATTGTACAAATAAAGAAGCCAGGGCAGAAGAGGATACAAACAATTAGCCCAAGAATGCACAGAGGTGGATGGAGCTGGGCTTCTGTCTGTGGTTCTTCAGTGTCCTGCTGGCCCACGCTATCTGCTCTGCGGCAGAGAGGGACTGCAGTGTGATGGGGTACAGGGGTGCTTGGATGGCAGAGGACCAAGGGGAGTCCGCCTTCATGCTCCCCACCGTCACCTCTTTCTCTAGGCCCCAGCAGACCTGAGTGCTTGGATCTCTTCCATTGCAGTCGAAGGTGCACGGATCACATGTGTCCAGGGTGGGCCGTTGGCCTGGAGTTGCCACCTCCTGGCCTCCTCCCCGCTCACGGTTGTGCTGGGAGCTTGAGTTCACTGGGGTGGCGGACAGGCCTGCTCACCAGCTGGTCACCACGTTATGGAAAGGCTCGATCACAGCAGCCTGGGAGAAATCTCTTGGTGTTCCGAGCTCTCTGAGTTGTTTATACACTCACTGTATTTCATCTTTATTTATTCTTTCAGATTTGGCAAGCAACCACTGTATAGTTTGTCATTTTTATCCCTTACCCATAAAGTTGATATTTTAAGCAATTCTTCCTTGGCACAGCTACACCCACCTCAGAGAAGCCAGGCTGGTTCACTTATCTTGGTGTTACTGAGGGCACTCAGTCTGGGCCTCTGTGTAGCCCACAGTTCTAGACATTCTGGGAGGAAATCTAGTCACAAGATCACTCAGGCTTAAGGCAGGGGCTGAACGGACCTTCCCATTACAGAGGCCGCCCAGTTATGCACCCAAATATCCGAGTTTTCCATATTTGGCCACTCCTGAAGCGTGTATATTTTACAAGTGATTTTTGGCACTCATATAAATAATACATTTTATACTGCCAGTCCCATTTAAAACTTTTCTACCAGTAAACAGCAAATGCATTCTTGCGTTCCTTTTAGGTGCCTCTAGAATTTATCCAGAGGTCAAACAAGCTCTGGAACTACATGGATCAGTCATTAACAAAGTGAGGAGAAACTCATTTCTTCTAGCCTTTGTTTCTTCCCTTTTCAGGATTGATGGGAGAAGGGAAATCACTGCAGTGGCAGCTGGAGGACAGAGGTAACAGTCATGGGAGCCCCAGCTGCTTCCCTGACCCTCACACTGAACTTCCAGGTCATGATCTCTAAATGAAAAAGGCGGGCCAGGCAAGCCAGGCTCCTACCCGAGAACCCAAAACCTGGCTCAGCTTCTGCAGACCCTGGAAGCTCAGCCTACAGTGACAACTGAGCACGTCCAGCCACCCGTGGCTCCTCGGAGGGGGCCGCGGAGCACACTCCTGCTCTCTGCTTGCCCCAGGACCTCTGGGACGGCTTCCCCAGGACCTTTCGGGGTGGCTAGGGCCAGGGCACAGAGAACACCTGTGCTCCTCCCCATCGTCAGGGCCCCACCTGAAGGAAGATCTTTCTTACCTTCCCAGGGATTCCTCCTCCGTGTAGCCCACCCTTTCAGTCCCTGGTCCTGGTCCTGGTCCTTTCATTGCCTGAAGCAGCTGTTCTAAATCTCTGTTACTCCTCGTAGAAGTTGGAACCTCAGGTTTTGTCATTTAATTCACGATGTCACCCAGCTACTCTTTTTAGGGGTCCGGCTGTGTCAAGCACTCTGAGGGACATTGAGCCCATGCCAGCAGACAGGCAGCCGTGGCCCTGCTCATGCGGAGCTCGAGGTCTAGCTTACGGTCCATCTCCTCTCCCTCCTCACGCTTCCCAGACCCCCACACCCTATGTCCACCACTCCAGGTACCACCTGTGCCCCGAGGGCTCCACTTTTCTCAGCCACCCTGGAAATCTATCCAACTGGGCCAGTGTCACACGGGTGCCAGGACTCAGGACTGGCAATGAAGAGTCAATCTTCGTGTAAAGAGGCGGCTTGAAAACCAGCGCCGTGACTCATCCCAGAGCGGCTCCAGGCTGTAGGTGCTGGCTCGGACCCCAGATGAAATCATCGTGCTGGAAAATCCCCTGCAATGCCACTTCCCTTTCCTACCTCCTTCAGCAGGGACAATACTCTTCCCTTGTGTCTCCATGGCAGCACCAGAGTCCGGCCAGAAAACTTAGCAAGGGTTTATTAAAGGTTCCAGAAGAACGGGACTGATTAGCACGTGTAACCCACGGCTGAATATGGTTTCCCCTGGAATCCACGACCTTAATGGCTTTCCTGGGATCTCAAAGAGAAGTCACCTCCCCTCTCCACACCCCATCAACACCAGGCAACACACTCATCTACACATCTGGAACGCCCTTTCCCTGCTACTGAGAGTCCACTTTATGAGACCACAGTGCCTATTCCAGGACTCACTTCTTAGGAAAGTAGGAAGGAGAGCCTTCTCCCTCCAGTCCTTCTCACGTCCACCTTTCTCAGAAGATACTCAGCGCTCAATATGTATAAAACTAAAGTCAATATGCCCTGCTGGTGCCCTCCACCCCAATCTCTGCATATTTCTTTATTCCGGCTTAAATGGCATCAGTATCCGCAAAGTCCTGCAGGCCCGAGTGCCAGGGGTCACCATGATCTCCCACTCAGAACTTCATGCCCTCTGTCTCCTCCTGAATGTCTTTTCAGTCTGTCCTATCCTCCCCGTGTCCAAACCTTGGTCTGGAGGGCTCTCTCCTCTCTAGCCAACAGGGCAAGTCCCCCTCACTGATCTTCCTGCCTCTGGTCCCCTGGACCCAACGCACCCCAAGCCCACAAGTCAGGGCCACCCCTATAATCCCAATACAGGCAACAGGATTGCTGTCCTGGAGCCAGACTGCCTGCACTCAAATCTGTAGGACTCCTGTGACCACAACAAGTGGCTTACCTGCTCTGTGGCTCCATTTCTTACTTAGTACATTGAGGAGAATAAACCCACCCAACGGTTATTGAAAGTCTTGACCGGCTGCTCCCAAGATGGCTTCCAGTGAACCCCGCCCTGTAACCTGCCTTGCAGAACCCCTCCCACTGGGTGTGGCTGGACCCTGCCCCTTGCTTCTAATAAACAGAATACAGCAAAAGTGAGGGGTATCACTCCTTGGTCGGGTTATAAAAGCCAGGGGGCTTCCATGTGGCCCACACTCTCCCTGGCTTACTCTGATGAGCCAGCTGTCCTCTGGAGACTCCTGTGTGGTAGGGACTCTGGCCAGCCACTGCGTCACTGGCTCAGAAGCAGGTCCCTCCCCAGGTGAGCCCCGCAATACACCCAGGCCCAAACAACCCTTCACTCAGCATGCTGAGAAACCCTGAGCCAGAAGACCCACGGAGCCATGTCCAAATTCCTGACTTTCCGAAACTGGTAGTAAATTCTGTCTGAGTCCTTGAGTTTAAGGGTAATTTGTTCTGCCGCAGTGGATAACTACATAAGGAATAAACAGAACAACATAGATTAAGAGCTCAGAATGGGGCCGTGTGCGTGGCCAGTCCGTCTGGGCTACTGTCCTCACCGTACTGTTAAAGTGGACACTCACTCAAAGACGGAAAACTGGAAACGTAAGAGATGAAAGCCGCTTACCCACAGCTCCTTGCAAGGCAGGGCGGGCCCAGTTTTCCAGTCAGCAATAGAAACCTGATGACTAAGAGGGAAACAGATGACATGAAGTAGGGCCCCCAGGCCCTTATCTCCTAGGCCACAGAGCAAACAAGGAGCCAGTCCTCACCTCCTCACCTGGCCTCCAGGTGCACCCCGGGCTGTGGATGGGGAGGGGGAAGAGAGATGCGCTTTGCTTTACCTGACTGCATAATGTCATTCTTGGTGGAAGAAAAGTATGCCAGAGGGGAAGAAAGTAGACAGTTCACACCCCAAAGAGGGGCAGCCCCACAGTAACGGAGAGAAGCTACCCTGCACCCCTTCAGGGTGGTGGAGGTCCACGTGCCCGCCCTTCTCCACTCCAGACGCCTCCCACCCACACAGAACCCATTAAGACAGCTCGGATGCCTCCTCCGCCATGACACCTTCCCCAGTAGCCAGGGCTTCCCTTTTCCGGGTGCGAACCGTACCTCCATCAGAGGGCACCAGGTGAGGGCATCCCTGCCGGTGCCCGCCCGTCAGCCTGTGAACTACCTTACTGTTTCCGGGCCGTCCTCCTCGGAGCTGAAAGAGCAGGCACTGATGCTGAGGGCATCACGGAGCGCAGTCGCAGTCTGGTCCGGAAAGGCACTCCAGCCCGGTACGAGAACGCCAGGAAGAGAAGTCCCGAGTCCATCTTAGAAGGAGAGCTGCGGGGAAGCTGCACACTCGCTGGGGTAAGAAGGTGTATTCAGGGCAGCCTAGAAGCCTGCAGAATCGGATCTCCTTTGACAGGGAAACACCTGCCACCTGTGGGTGGAGGCTCCTGATTCGTTGGAGCCCGTAGTTCTGAGCGCGGACCCTAAAGGAGCTGCTTCAGGATCGCTGCCCGGACGCTGGGTGAGAAGCTCTGAGGCCAGCAGCCTTTAGCTTAACCAGCCCTCCATGTGATTCTGATCACACTTACATTTAAAAACCTCCTTCAAGCCAACTAAAACACATGTGAAAAAACTAGAAATACAATCCAGATTGATTCACAGGTAAGATTAGAGAAGAACCCAGAATGGTGCCCCTCGCTATAAAATCCCCAGGATCAATGAAATACCCACTGCTTTCTTCGGAACAGTTCAACAGGCGATTAAATGAACTCAATACATTTGTTTTAAGTGTGTAAAATAAATGTTCATATCCTAAGAGTAACACCAGATGTTTTACCTCTCTTTCCTAATTGACTTTCCAGCCTATAGCAATTCATCTATATTTTCCAGCTGGATCCTAATGCAGCAAGGAGCGGGTGTTCTGGCAGGACTGTTAAATGCCATGCATTTTTAAACAAGCACAACGCAGGCTGTTATGCGTCATCTGGGTAGTTGTCTCCCCGAAACATGAAGAAAGGCACTCTAGGTACCAGCAGACTGGAGCAGGAAGGAAACCCAAAGAGCATCCTTTGAGGAGGTCGTGTCTCCGGGCCTGGCCCAAGGTTGAGCTTTGCCCCAGAGTCGTGCGTGCCTGCTACTGAGGGATTTGCTAGCTGAGACCTGCAAGTAAACACTGTTTTCCACAAGGAGTTTTGCCTCTAAAGTGGAAGGGAAGTAGGCGAGGGAAGCCGGGGGCAAGAAAGGAATGAGACAGTGCTCGAGCCGCTGGTCCTAGGGGACCCCGCCCTTTCCAAACAGTCCCCTCTTCCTGCCCAGCTGAGTGCCAAGCTGTGCTCATCCGTGCTGAAGTTGGGGAAAGGTCACCACCAACCAGTTTCTTCACTCACAAAAGCCCTTGGAGACTTGAGAGGCCAGGCAGACAGAAGCGCACAACTTCAAAGGAGACCTCCCTGCCATGGGCGCTGGGGGGTGGGGGCACCAGTGCAGAAACCCAGAAAGTGCTGATTTGCAGGACCAAAACCACAACTCTGGGGTAGGTGACCGAAGCTGGCACTCCTACCCCGGGAAGCCCCTGGGACTTTGCAGGTTTGAGCCATGGCGCCTGCACCCGGGTTTTAATGTGGTTTCCAGGTATAAATCAGCTTGTCTAGGCCTGAGGACCAATGTGAGGCTGTCTCTGAAATTAGAGGTGCTCAGGCTTGAATCGCTAGATAGGGCTGCTCCACCCAGAGTTCAGTCCTGTGAGGTCCTCCTTGGGCACGTTCAGCTGGAAAGCTCAGTAATAAAAGAATCAGTTCTTTATTCAAATTCTCCCAGGTCCACTCAGCAGCTCCGGCCCCAAGATAACAACTTGCATCTCAGGGTCACCCTGAATCTGAAGGCCACCCAGGGACCACTGTCTAAAACAGCACTCTCTATATTTAAGATGCACAAATGCTAACTTTTCAAGTTCCAAAGAAGCAAGCCCTGAGAACAGACTTTAGATGGTGTTCCTAAATGACACAGATGAAATACAACCGAGACCTTTGGCCTCACCCGACTGACCCCATTAACAAGATCCAAGGTTTTTGCTTGGGGTGTCCTAGTCACCCACTTATCTCCCTCAGGAGATGTGACAAGAACCTCCGCTCTCCATCAGTCACCGGCCCGCAGACCCTGAGAGACATCATCCTAGCGTATTCTACTCGTTATATATAGGGAAATGGGGGTACTGCCAGGAAAGACCCCACCTAGAATTTTCCCCCGTTCCAATTTCATGATTTTCAGTTAGACCACAGGAGCCATTTGTAAATGTCATCATCATAGTCTTTTAATATTTTACATAAAAAACTGTATACACAGCTTATAGAACTTTTATGTAAACATCATAAGCTCACCACTTTGTCATTTGTCAGTTTATTTAAAAAATAAAAAAACAAGACAACAATTTAGTAAAGTACCACTGGGCTGGGAGGGGAAGGGAGGGGAGGGGAAAAGGAAACGGGTAGGTTTATTCTCTGTACAAAGATGCAGAGAAAATTTCACATAGCTGTAGACTGCCTTGTGGGAAAAGTTTTAAATAGACCCCAACACTTGTCACCTTCCTTTACCCAGATGTGCACAAACTGCACAATCAAATCACAAGACAGTGTTGCCACTTTTTTTTTTTCAAGAAAACAAAGCAAAAATCAGTAGGGTTTTCCCCCCTCTGTTTTAAAAATCATTAAAAAAAAAAAGACATCAGAAGTAGATGGGGTTACAGCATACAAATGTCACGGTCAGAATGCTACTGCCTGATGCAAATGACAAGTGCATTAAGTGTCAAACAATGAAACAATTGTGCAAAGGATTCTTTCAACAACAAAAAAGTCCAGCCTTTAAATAAATCAAATAACAGTTTCTTGGACCAAACGATTTTCACTTGTAGGACAGGCACAAAGTTCGCTATGGCAAAAACCACCCGGCAGCACCCGCAGGCGGCCGCAGGTGGGGGGCTGGCGGGCTCTGGCTCACAGGAGCCGCGTCCTCTCGGCCCAGGCCAGCTGCGGTGTCTTCCCAGGGCTCGGGAAGATGCCAGGTCCAGTTCGTGCTTGGATGGGCGCCGGATCCAGCCTGGGCCGGAGCTGCTGTGGCGCTCTGGTCACCCCACTCGTCACCACCATCTTCCCTCGGAAAATAAAGTTGGATCTATGTTTATGTAACACCCTCCCGTCCTCCCCAGCCCTCCCCCCTGCAGTTCCCGAGGTCTATGTTACAGACAAGGGGCAGCGCGCCCGCTGGTTACCGGCCACGGCGGATGGCGACCGCGTGCCCCGGGGACCAGAGACGGAGGCGGGTGGAGGTGAGGTGGGGCGGG
>NW_022900914.1:2720530-2720881 GCF_012274545.1 Fukomys damarensis | reverse complement strand
GATGGGCACGTTGGGGCAGAAGTGCTTCACCTCGGGCACCCACTTCTCAGGGATGTTCTCCAGCGAGTCCGGGCTGTCCACCGAGAAGCACATGAGGATGACGTCGGTGTCCGGGTAGGACAGCGGCCGCAGGCGGTCGTAGTCCTCCTGGCCCGCCGTGTCCCACAGCGCCAGTTCCACCTGCTTGCCGTCCACCTCGATGTCGGCCACATAGTTCTCGAAGACGGTGGGCACGTACACCTCGGGGAACTCGTCCTTGCTGAACACGATCAGCAGGCACGTCTTGCCGCACGCGCCGTCGCCCACCACCACCAGTTTCTTGCGGATGGCCGCCATGGGCCCGGCAGCCGC